>NC_084712.1:23518871-23692498 GCF_033807575.1 Cydia pomonella | reverse complement strand
CTAACCTAACCTAACCTAACCTAACCTAACCTAACCTAACCTAACCTAACCTAACCTAACCTAACCTAACCTAACCTAACCTAACCTAACCTAACCTAACCTAACCTAACCTAACCTAACCTAACCTAACCTAACCTAACCTAACCTAACCTAACCTAACCTAACCTAACCTAACCTAACCTAACCTAACCTAACCTAACCTAAGCCTTTCGCAAACATACTAAATATAACCGCATTACCCTCATTTTCGGAATATAAGCTCCTCTAATTTTTCCCCATCTTTTGAGACTATCCCGACCTCCGGGACTCTTCTAGTTCCGGAGATATTCCCATTTTCCTCTTTTTCAGACTATCTTCAAAAATCTTCAATCTTTAAAAATTCATATCTCTTCGCCTATTTGTCCGATCTTCTTCTTTTTGATGTCTATCGTTTCCTTTCAATTGTTTCTTCATAGTTCTTAATAGTTGTTGTACATTTAGATATCTTTTTCTTTCAAAATTTTCAAAATACACTTTTTGGCCCTAAAATTTTTTACTTTAAATTTCATATTTCACCTTTAGTCCACAGTAATTTATATTTGTTTTCTGTCTTTTATAGACCCTAATTGCCGCCACCTTTTTCAGTAATTGGGCATTCTTGCCGACGTCCCCTTGCTAAATTATTAAAAATTTTCACTTTTAGATTTTAACATTTTCTGATATTTCGACTCTAAAAATTGTTTCCTTTTGTGTAATTTAGTCTTTTATTGATAATATTGTAAAATCTTAATTAGTTATAGCTTTCAACATATTAATCCTAAATTTAATACATTTAAAAATATAAATAAACAGTGAAAAATGAGTCTTGAAAGCTTATTAGATCTAAACCTCGAAAATCTCGACAACCTATACACCATACCGCCGGACACGCCTGTCCAGCGCGAACGCACACCGTCACCATCTGGTGCCACCAATATACATCCGGTGTTAGAGTTGCTCGATGAGTTAGCCGGCGACCTAGAATTCGAATGCAAACAAATTTTAGAAAACTTGGAGACCACTAAAACCCACCGCAGCGTAACCATCGAAAACAAACGACAGATCAAGATCTCGGCACAAAATGTCACGTCGATCTATGCGAGTTACGCCAACCAAATGCGTGCGCAGATTCGTGACATTCTAAATCAAACACCTACTCCTACAGACCAGTCGTCAAAAGGGGTGCAAACAGACCTCGATGACGGTCTGCAGGAGCATGCTAGGGACGTCGTGTCGACTGTCCAAGCAGAACTCGACCTGATTCGGGAGGAGCAAAAAGCCCTCACCGAACTGGTCAAGACCGCAATCGGCGGAACAGAGTCGGGCTGCTCCGTCGAAACAGTTCGACCTTCTTACAGTGACAAGGTCAAAATTACTGCGATGAAAAAATCTGCCAAACCCGCTTTAATCGCCACAATAGACAACGCGCAAACAACTGCTGAGGCCTTGGGCACACTACGAAGCAAAGTGTCCTTCAAGAACAAACAGTACGCACCGTCAAAAATTAAGCCCCTCACGAATTCAAAAGTTCGCATAGAATTTGATCACCCAACCGAACGCGATGAAACACTGCACAGTCTGAAAGCAAACAACATCAGCGCTGAACCGGCTAGGACGCTATCGCCGATGGTAATCCTGAAGGGAATCTACAAGGATACCCTTAAGGACGAACTTGTACACATCATCTCCCATCAGAACCCGTCGGTGAAGGCAACCCTGGCCGAGGAACAAACGCTTCAGCTGTGCTTTGTTACCAACAACCGCAACCCCAATTTATACAACGCTGTATTTAAGTGCCCACCTGCTGCTTGGAGAGCCATTATGGAACAAGGCAGGCTCAACATCGACCACCAGCGTGTCAACGCTAGCGAGCACTCTCCTTTCAAGCAGTGCCTCAATTGCCTTCAGTATGGACACACACGTGTCCACTGCAAGGCAACCATCAAACCTTGCTCCCACTGTGCCGATAATACTCACAATTACAAAAACTGCCCCAACCGCAACAATATACCGAAGTGCTTCAATTGCCACAACCACAATCTCAAATTCAAAACCAATCACGAAACCAACCATACGGCAATAAGCACTAACTGCCCACGACTCACCGCAGCAAAACTTAATATTGACAGCAGGATTGCATACGAATAAATTTTCAAGTAAACTTCTTAAAACACAACATGACACAATTAAATTCATATTCTTCTTCTTCTTCTTTCTTTTATAACCTATATATATAGTAAATCTCCGAATAATGTACAAATTATAAACATACTACCCAATCAAACAAACGTCTCTGAGTATATGGCCGCCCGTATCCTAGCGGGGACCATATGCTCACCTAGCTCAATCACTCTAATAAAGTCAGATTTTCAAAATGAGCATCATTAACAACCTTATGATAATGATGCCGAATCTGATACTACGATCATAACAGATCCTCACAAACGTCACCTAGGGCACGGGGTCGCCCGTATCAATAGCGAGGGCCCCGTGTCTTTAATTGACACTGGTAAACCTTTAAAAAAAAAAAAAAAAAAACCTAACCTAACCTAACCTAACCTAACCTAACCTAACCTAACCTAACCTAACCTAACCTAACCTAACCTAACCTAACCTAACCTAACCTAACCTAACCTAACCTAACCTAACCTAACCTAACCTAACCTAACCTAACCTAACCTAACCTAACCTAACCTAACCTAACCTAACCTAACCTAACCTAACCTAACCTAACCTAACCTAACCTAACCTAACCTAACCTAACCTAACCTAACCTAACCTAACCTAACCTAACCTAACCTAACCTAACCTAACCTAACCTAACCTAACCTAACCTAACCTAACCTAACCTAACCTAACCTAACCTAACCTAACCTAACCTAACCTAACCTAACCTAACCTAACCTAACCTAACCTAACCTAACCTAACCTAACCTAACCTAACCTAACCTAACCTAACCTAACCTAACCTAACCTAACCTAACCTAACCTAACCTAACCTAACCTAACCTAACCTAACCTAACCTAACCTAACCTAACCTAACCTAACCTAACCTAACCTAACCTAACCTAACCTAACCTAACCTAACCTAACCTAACCTAACCTAACCTAACCTAACCTAACCTAACCTAACCTAACCTAACCTAACCTAACCTAACCTAACCTAACCTAACCTAACCTAACCTAACCTAACCTAACCTAACCTAACCTAACCTAACCTAACCTAACCTAACCTAACCTAACCTAACCTAACCTAACCTAACCTAACCTAACCTAACCTAACCTAACCTAACCTAACCTAACCTAACCTAACCTAACCTAACCTAACCTAACCTAACCTAACCTAACCTAACCTAACCTAACCTAACCTAACCTAACCTAACCTAACCTAACCTAACCTAACCTAACCTAACCTAACCTAACCTAACCTAACCTAACCTAACCTAACCTAACCTAACCTAACCTAACCTAACCTAACCTAACCTAACCTAACCTAACCTAACCTAACCTAACCTAACCTAACCTAACCTAACCTAACCTAACCTAACCTAACCTAACCTAACCTAACCTAACCTAACCTAACCTAACCTAACCTAACCTAACCTAACCTAACCTAACCTAACCTAACCTAACCTAACCTAACCTAACCTAACCTAACCTAACCTAACCTAACCTAACCTAACCTAACCTAACCTAACCTAACCTAACCTAACCTAACCTAACCTAACCTAACCTAACCTAACCTAACCTAACCTAACCTAACCTAACCTAACCTAACCCCGCCGTGTGGTGCCGGCGTTAGAATAGCACCACCCCATCTCGTCCCGTGGGTGTCGTAAAAGGCGACTAAGGGATAAGCGACGGATGGGCAGCAGCGTCCGTTGAACAGTGTTACCAACACCTACTGCGGTCCCTATTCGCGTAAACAAACCAAAACCCCCAATTTAAACCCCCATCAAAAAACAATTCAACTTCATCATCTTCAACTCGCCGTGTGGTGCCGGCGTTTAGAATAGCACCACCCCATCTCGTCCCGTGGGTGTCGTAAAAGGCGACTAAGGGATAACCGACGGACGGGCAGCAGCGTCCGTTGAGTGCATTATTTACTTCTACTGCGGTCCCTCCAACCACAACCAATTCTACCAATTTAAACTAAACCATTTCAAAACTATCCAACATTCAACCAAACCAAAAATTTCAGCCAACCAAACCAAACTAAATTTCACTATTACAACAACATAAATTTCACAAACAAAAATCTAAAATAAATCGCATAAACCAACTTCACCTAACAAATATCAACCAGGAACCATGGCTGCCCGTATTTAACGCGGGGACCATGGGGCCAATTAAAATCATAACAACAACGCCGGGTCTTCAACTCGAGCATCACCATTGCTTTCTGACTGATGGTGATGCCGGACCCGGCATCGCATAAATCACACCAGCCTTTTCACAAATGTCACCACGGGCACAGGGTCGCCCGTATCCCTAGCGAGGGCCCTGTGTCTTCAACTGACACAACAAACCTTAAAAAAAAAAAAAAAAAAAAAAAAAAAACCTAACCTAACCTAACCTAACCTAACCTAACCTAACCTAACCTAACCTAACCTAACCTAACCTAACCTAACCTAACCTAACCTAACCTAACCTAACCTAACCTAACCTAACCTAACCTAACCTAACCTAACCTAACCTAACCGGGTGTCAGAAATAAGCTTCGATTCGCACCTCATAAGACTAATGCTATGGTTATTACACGGAAACTTAAATATGACACCCCTCGTCTGAGTATGGGCGGAACCAGCATCAACATGGTAAAAGAAATGAAAGTACTTGGTGTAACCATTGACGACAAGCTGACATTTAATAGCCATGTCTCGAATGTCTGCAGGAAAGCAATAGCTGTCTACAAACAGCTATCTAGGGCTGCAAAAACAGACTGGGGACTCCATCCTGAAGTCATAAAAACAATTTATGTGGCAACTGTAGAGCCCATTATCCTGTATGCCGCCAGTGTTTGGGCGATGGCTGCAAACAAGTTGGGCGTCCAAAGGCAGCTGGCAGTGGTGCAACGCGGAATGGCGCAGAAAATTTGTAAGGCGTACCGCACCGTTTCTCTCAACTCGGCGCTGGTCCTGTCGGGGATGCTCCCTCTTGACCTCCGAGTGCGAGAGGCGGCTTCGCTGTACGAAGCCAAGAAGGGAGAGTCTCTACCTGCCCTATGGCCTGGAGATAGAGAGGTGGAACAAATGGCATCCGCAACTAAAATGCCCCATCCCGCGGATCGCGATGAGTTGAGGGTGGTTCGCCTGGTGAACCAAGACGATGTGGACTCGAACAGCGAGTTCGACGTACGGATATTCACCGATGGTAGCAAGTTTGAGGGCGGGGTTGGAGCCTCACTTTCTATCTGGAAGGGAGAAACCGAATTCAAGGCCCACAAGCTTGCTCTATCGAGATACTGCACGGTTTACCAGGCGGAGCTCCTTGCTCTATGCAAGGCCACTAGGGAAGCGAAAAAGTATAATGAGAAATCGTATGGAGTCTACAGCGATTCCATGGCGGCCCTCCAAACAATACAAAACCACAGTTGCCTTCACCCCCTTGCCGTAGAGGCCAGAGAGAACTTAAAATCCATGTCTCTCCAGGGTAAAGTAGTTACTCTACACTGGATTAAAGCTCACGCAGGGTTAGAGGGCAACGAGCGGGCAGATGAGTTAGCAAAAGGAGCAGCTGTAGGCTCCAAACGAAAACCAGACTACGACCATTGCCCGGTCTCGTTCGTCAAGCGTAGCATCCGCATGTCGACGCTTGACGAATGGAACCGGAGGTATAAGTCTGGAGAAACGGCTTCCATCACGAAGTTATTCTTCCCAGATGCAGTGGCGGCATACAGAGTGACGAGGAAATCTGCGCCAAACAATCTAAAGACGCAGTTGATGACGGGACACGGTGGATTCTCTGAGTACTTGAACCGCTTCAAGTGTAAGGAGAGTCCATCGTGTGTCTGTGACAACAATAAGCAAGAAACGGTGCCACATGTAATATTCGAGTGTCCTGTTCATGAATGTGAGCGCTTTGACTTAGAACAAAAAATTAAAACTAGCATAACCATCGACAACCTGCAAAATATAATGGCTAGTGCGGAAATGAACACATTTATAGAGTTTTGCTTAAAAATTGTGAGGAGAGTTGTAAAACGGAATAAAACTAGATAGAAATATATGTTTTTAAAATATAGTAAATATATTTAAGAAAAACATAAATAAGCTCGGTAGGAATAAATAATTATAAGGGTAAAACAGCTAAACTCGCATGTCAATAGAAACGCACTATTGTATTGTATTGTATAAAAGTAGTTATAAATAGAAATAATTAATGTAACATACGAAATAGATATAAGCATGTAATTATATAAACTGTATGTAAAGCGCTATTCAGAAATAAATTCTGCCCTGTTTTCCTTTATTTTCCCGAAAAAGTAGTAATAAATAAGCTGATAGGTGGGACCCTACCCACACATGGAACGAAAGAGATGAATGAAAGAAAGATCAGTATGAAGCATGTAAGTACGAGAGGCATACAAGCGGGAACTGGTATGAAAGTATAAATAGCTAGAAAAAGTCTCCGATAATGTTGGAGGAGCAGCAAAAAAAAAAAAAAAAAAAAAAAAAAAAAAAAAAAAAAAAAAAAAAAAAAAAAAAAAAAAAAAAAAAAAAAAAACCTAACCTAACCTAACCTAACCTAACCTAACCTAACCTAACCTAACCTAACCTAACCTAACCTAACCTAACCTAACCTAACCTAACCTAACCTAACCTAACCTAACCTAACCTAACCTAACCTAACCTAACCTAACCTAACCTAACCTAACCTAACCTAACCTAACCTAACCTAACCGATCGCCGTGTGGTGCCGGCGTTAGAATAGCACCACCCCATCTCGTCCCGTGGGTGTCGTAAAAGGCGACTAAGGGAAAACCGACGGACGGGCAGCAGCGTCCGTTGTGTGCATCTTTTAAAGTCTACTGCGGTCCCTTCAACCTAAACCAATCACGACAACCTAAAAAATCAAAAACTACTAACTAAACCAATTATAAAAAACATAACTTACCAAATAAAAACACAACAATCAAAATTTACAAATTTCAACCTTACCATAATAAAATCACAACAATTAAAACTAAAACATGAAACAACTTCACAAAACTCAACCTGGGCCCATGGCCGCCCGTACTGAATGCGGGGACCATGGGTCCATCGAAATCATAACAATAAAGCCGGGTCTTCAACTCGAGCATCATCATCGCTATTGACTGATGGTGATGCCGGACCCGGCATCGCATAAAACATACCAGCTTTTCGCATATGTCACCACGGACACAGGGTCGCCCGTATCCCTAGCGAGGGCCCTGTGTCTTCAAATGACACTATAAAACCTTTTAAAAAAAAAAAAAAAAAAAAAAAAAAACCTAACCTAACCTAACCTAACCTAACCTAACCTAACCTAACCTAACCTAACCTAACCTAACCTAACCTAACCTAACCTAACCTAACCTAACCTAACCTAACCTAACCTAACCTAACCTAACCTAACCTAACCTAACCTAACCTAACCTAACCTAACCTAACCTAACCTAACCTAACCTAACCTAACCTAACCTAACCTAACCTAACCTAACCTAACCTAACCTAACCTAACCTAACCTAACCTAACCTAACCTAACCTAACCTCGCCGTGTGGTGCCGGCGTTAGAATAGCACCACCCCATCTCGTCCCGTGGGTGTCGTAAAAGGCGACTAAGGGAAAACCGGCGGACGGGCAGCAGCGTCCGCTGAGTGCCTTTATCTATCTATCTTTACTGCGGTCCCTCCAACCACAACCAATTAACAATCTAAAAATCTCAACTATTTCTATTCAACGTCCAAACCAAACCAATAATTCAAAACCAAAAATCAAACCAAATCTCACACTATTACACAAACTAAAAATCTAACAAAACAACTTTCACCGCATCAACAAGTAACTTAACAAAACGTATATACCAACCTGGAACCATGGCCGCCCGTAATCAATGCGGGGACCATGGGTCCATCTAAGCCCAAACAGAAAAACAACGCCGGGTCTTTAAAATCGAGCATCACCATTGTTTCGACTGATGGTGATGCCGGACCCGGCATCGCATAAAACATAAAAACCCCATCGCAAATGTCACCTCGGGCACAGGGTCGCCCGTATCCCTAGCGAGGGCCCTGTGTCTACAACTGACACTTAAAACCTTTAAAAAAAAAAAAAAAAAAAAAAAAAAAAACCTAACCTAACCTAACCTAACCTAACCTAACCTAACCTAACCTAACCTAACCTAACCTAACCTAACCTAACCTAACCTAACCTAACCTAACCTAACCTAACCTAACCTAACCTAACCTAACCTAACCTAACCTAACCTAACCTAACCTAACCTAACCTAACCTAACCTAACCTAACCTAACCTAACCTAACCTAACCTAACCTAACCTAACCTAACCTAACCTAACCTAACCTAACCTAACCAAGCTTTCGCAAACTACCTTAACATAACCGCATCTCACTCGTTTTTGGAATATATGATCCCCTAATTTTTCCCCATCTTTCAAGACTATCCCGACCTCCGGGACCCTTCTGGTTCCGGAGATAATCCCATTTTCCCCTTTTTTGGTCAAACTTCAAAAATCTTCAAACTTCAAAAATTCGTATCTTCAAATCTATCACTCCGATTTTCCCCATTTTTGTGTCTATCGTTTCCTAAAATTTATCTCCTTCATAATCTTGTCAACTTTTGAAATAATAATCACCTTTTTCTAACAAAATTTTCAAAACTTACTTTTTTGTCACAAAATTTTTTACCTTTATAAATTCATAGTCTCGTTTTGGTTTAATGTAAATTAATTCTGTTTGCTGTCTTAAATAGAACCCAATTAGCGTCATCTTTTCCGTCTTTCCGATTGTTTCTGCGACTCCCTATCATAAAGATATTTTGATTTCTCTTTAAAGTTTTTAGTAATTGTATCAAATTAAACTCATTAATCCTACAAAATGAGCTCATTGAGCCTAGATAATCTTGATCTTTTAGATAACTTCGACAACCTTTTCACCATACCGCCGGGCACTCCTGCCCAGCCTGTACGTTCGCCGTCGCCTGCACGCGACAACATCCACCCGGTGTTAGGGTTGATCGACGAATTGGCCGGAGATCTAGAATTTGAATGTAAGCAGATTCTGGAAAATTTAGAAACCACAAAGACTCACCGCAGTATAACTGTCGAAAACAAACGGCAGATAAAGATCTCGGCACAAAATGTCCCAGCTATATTCGAAAGCTACGCCAACCAGATGCGTGCGCAGATCCGGGGCATTTTATTACAAACTCCTACTCCCACAGATCGGTCATCAAAAGGGATACAAACAGATCCCGATGACAGACTGCAGGAGAAAGCGGTGGAAGTCGTAGAGACGGTCCAAGCGCAACTGGACCAGATTCGCGAGGAACAGAAGGCCCTCAGCGAACTGGTAAAAGGCGCCATCGGTGGGGCAAAACCCGACACCCCTACCGATCAAGGACGCCCAACATATAGCGCTGTAGCTAAATCTGCAGCTAAAACTAAGAAGAACAATCCTGCACTTGTTGCGACAGTAGAAACCGCCCAAAACACTACTGAGGCAATGGGCACGATCAGAAGCAAAATATCATTTAAAACAAAAACCTATGCACCAACTAAAATTAAACCTCTCGCCAATTCCAAAGTACGATTCGAATTTGAAACCGAAGCTCAACGCGACGAAACACTGAGCAGGCTTAACAACACCAACAACGTTAAAGCTGAGCCTGCCAGGACCCTCTCGCCGATGGTTATTCTGAAGGGGATATACAAGGATACCCTCAAGGAAGAACTTGTTGAAATCATATCCTCTCAGAACCCATCGGTGGGAGAAACCCTGAGCGAAGACAATCGGCTCGAGCTGTGTTTCGTCGCGAATAACCGCAACAATAACTTATACAATGCGGTTATGAAGTGCTCGCCTGCTGTATGGAGAGCCATAATGGTACTGGGTCGGCTCAACGTTGAGCATCAACGTGTTCACGTTTCGGAGCACTCTCCGTTTAAGCAGTGCCTCAACTGCCTGCAGTTCGGACACACACGTGTCCACTGCAAATCCACAATTAAACCTTGTTCCCACTGCGCAGAATCCACACATACTTACAAAGCCTGTCCCAACCGCAACACCATACCTAAGTGCTATAATTGCAATAGTCACAACTCAAAACATAATACACAGATCGCCACAAATCATACCGCCGTAAATCACATTTGTCCTCGTCTTGCTGCAGCTAAAGCTAATATAGAAAATAGAATCAACTATGATTAAATTTAAACACACATCATTACAAAAGATAAATACACACCCGTATAAATAAATAATACATCAGGATATATGGTTGCCCGTATCTCTGCGGGAATCATATATCACACAGCATCATAATGTCTAAAAAGTCTGGTTTTTAACCCGAGCATTGCAATCTCCTCGATTGCAATGCCAAACCCGACATCAAAAGCCATACAAAACTTCTCTCACGTCATCACAGCCACAGGGTCGCCCGTATCTATAGCGAGGGCCCTGTGGCTTTAATTGACAGTATTAACTCTTTAAAAAAAAAAAAAAAAAAAAAAAACCTAACCTAACCTAACCTAACCTAACCTAACCTAACCTAACCTAACCTAACCTAACTCAAAACCTAACCTAACTCAAAACCTAACCTAACTCAAAACCTAACCTAACTCAAAACCTAACCTAACTCAAAACCTAACCTAACTCAAAACCTAACCTAACTCAAAACCTAACCTAACTCAAAACCTAACCTAACTCAAAACCTAACCTAACTCAAAACCTAACCTAACTCAAAACCTAACCTAACTCAAAACCTAACCTAACTCAAAACCTAACCTAACTCAAAACCTAACCTAACTCAAAACCTAACCTAACTCAAAACCTAACCTAACTCAAAACCTAACCTAACTCAAAACCTAACCTAACTCAAAACCTAACCTAACTCAAAACCTAACCTAACTCAAAACCTAACCTAACTCAAAACCTAACCTAACTCAAAACCTAACCTAACTCAAAACCTAACCTAACTCAAAACCTAACCTAACTCAAAACCTAACCTAACTCAAAACCTAACCTAACTCAAAACCTAACCTAACTCAAAACCTAACCTAACTCAAAACCTAACCTAACTCAAAACCTAACCTAACTCAAAACCTAACCTAACTCAAAACCTAACCTAACTCAAAACCTAACCTAACTCAAAACCTAACCTAACTCAAAACCTAACCTAACTCAAAACCTAACCTAACTCAAAACCTAACCTAACTCAAAACCTAACCTAACTCAAAACCTAACCTAACTCAAAACCTAACCTAACTCCGAACCGTACCTAACCTATGTACTGCCGAAATGAGCAGGCCCTTTGCGGAAAAATCTTAACAGCGCGATCTATCTACGACGCCATGCTAGGTAAGTGCCATCTGTCGGCTTTATGTAAAACGATTTCTTATCATAAATAATTTACTAATTAGCAAAACCATTAAATAAAATTAAATCATTATAACTAAACTTACACCTAAATCTAAATATGAATAATATCAAACTTAAAATTAAGTATAAAAAATAACCAAAGGAATTAGTAGGCAGTTACTACTTAGCTATGTAACCCTAAATAAGAATAATAATACATACATACATATAATCACGCCTATTTCCCGGACGGGTAAGCAGAGACCAGGCAGAGAAGAATAATAATAATAAAAAACAGTAAGTAGATAAGACATTTTTATTGTTCTATATGTACAGTCAAGTACAAAAATATGTATCGAAAGAATCGTCTCATAAATATGGTCTACACTCTTATTACACTGGAATAAGATGCTATGGGACATATTTTTGAGTAAGATGTGTATATATATATATTACACTTGACTGTACGTGCCTAATGCATTCTGTTTAACGATATAAAAAAAAAAAAAAAAAACCATTTACTACTACTGCCATCCGGCGACGAGGAGCAGAACTAAATTTACCTAATTAAATTACAAGTGAATTTATAGGCCATACTGAACAACTTTTATTAACACAGACAGTTATTTAATCAAGTGAGTTGATACCAATCAAGAATGAAGTTATAGCAGTCGATTAAGGTCTGAAGGCTGTCTGCATAAAGCTGATTTGTATAATTTTCAACACATTCGTAAAACTCCTAAAAAAAAAAAAAAACAAAACAAAAAAAAAAAAACAAAAACAAAAAAAAGGTTTTCAGTTTGACTCGTATGTATGTATTTCAAAGGTGTCGTAAAACTGTGTTTAAATATTTCCAGGTAACGCAGCTGCGGTCGGAATCCGAACGTCAGCTCTACACCTTAGTCAAAATACGTGCTTAGCCGTTTCCCTACAGTCACATGAGCGTAACGTGAAGAATTTATTCACTCTTAATTATTATTTATTATACATATAATAGTTGTTGTGGTAACAAAACGGCCAAGCTACATATTTTGACTAAGGTGTATAGCTTGTAGTTAGAAGCTTGGCTCTACAAGAGT
The DNA here is from genome assembly GCF_033807575.1 of Cydia pomonella. NCBI lineage: Eukaryota > Metazoa > Arthropoda > Insecta > Lepidoptera > Tortricidae > Cydia > Cydia pomonella. The sequence goes on along the minus strand of NC_084712.1, from coordinate 23,679,841 downwards.
CAAAAGATCTGAACTTTCTCACAGTGTGAGCCTTATGGTTTCGTCTTGGCAACATTTTACATGAAAATATTTTTGATGGTATTTTACTTTTTTTTGTAAGTTGCTTAGGACAATCTTCCATCCTCTAATATAAAGGGTTGGGGTTGATTTACTTTTAAAAACCTTGAAATACGTATCTGAGGGTATCTTTTATACAGTCAGCTTTATACTGATACCTATATAAACTCCAACCCCCTTTTTTTGACGCCTAATTCCATCCCCTTTTTCACCCTTACGGGGTGATTTTGGGATTACTATATATTAATCGGTTCAGCGGTTATTGATTCCCCATACAAAACTCCACCACCTTTTCACTTCTTCAGGGGTTAAAAAATTTCAGGTTTTTGAATTTGTTTATTGCGTACTAATACTATTACTATCTTACATACCAACTTTCAGCTTCCTCGGACTTCAGGAACAACCCTAAAAGATTTGATGATCATCGGTGAGGAGTGAGTGAGTGAGTCAGTGATGGAAACGGGTTTTTTTAGAAATAAATAAAATCTTAAGAATAAGAGCTATTCAATTGTTATTTTTTATGCTTAATAAGTACCTACACTATTGAAATTATATCCCGAGAATTTTGTTCATCTGGTATAATACGATTCGAGCTTCATCGGCTAGTTCCCTCAGCAATTTATACGAGGCTTCAATTATGGTTCTTCTTGAGATCTATGGTCGAACCCACATGTGAACATTTCACATTCTTCATTCGGAGTGTGAGTGAAAGATGCGAATGAAAAGTTTCACTAATGAATTCATTTTTCACTTCTGGTTCATTTTGTGTTCAGACGTGTCACTTCGAGTGAAAAACCCAAAATAAAAGCAAAAAAATTAAGAGTGCCGGCGAGGGGTAGCTGGAAGTAACCGGAAGTTGCTTTGGCAGTTTTAATCAAAATAGGTTACTCTTAAATGTGTGCGATGCTACCTGTACAATAAGGAACCACATGATTAAAATAAATTTGTATCTGAAAAATGAAGTGACGAAATATCACAAATAAACAACAGATGAGGGTAGATATTTATATGTATCTGATACTTATAACTTATCTCCTACTAGTCGGACAGTGTAATTATTTCTAAATTTCGCTGAGCAAAACGGAATGGGACAGCTGAATATAAAATCAATGAAGATTGAAGATACGGCCACCTTGTCTTGCACAAGCGCAAAATAAAACCCGATAATCTAGTCTATTTAGACTGTATGTAAATAGCTAACAATAAAACATGATATTATTTATTTATTTTATTGATTAAAATGACACTTCATTTCATTTCATTGCATATTGCATAGTCATGAACATAATTACAAAATAAGATGTTACAGTTAAAGCTAGTCAATTCATGACACTCTGTTCGGACACACAATGTTGATATATGTAACTTACTATCTAATACCTATTAAAACATTTCGTCATAATATATCGACCGTAAATAGTGTGTATAAAAAATCGAATAATAATAACATTGTAAAAGCAAATATAGGATAAAAATTCAACAACATTCCATGCATTCAGTTTTTATCACTAGTAATTTAAAGTAAATAAATAAATAAAATTAATAATAATAATGTTTAATGCAATCATTTAAAATTCGATGCCATAATAAATAAATGAATAAATAAAATAAATAAATATTGGACATTCTTACACAAATTGACTAAGCCCCAGAGTAAGTTTAAGAAGGCTTGAAAACACCCATGACTCAGGAACAAATATCCGTACTCAGCAGACGAATAAATGCCCTTACCGATATTCGAACCCAGTACCATCGGTTTCATAGGCAGGGCCACTACCTACTAGGCCAGACCGATCGCCAATTAAAATATTTTAAATTGTTATTATTAAGTGTTTGCGCTACTATACTTCGCCAACTGCTCAAAAACTGCTCAATTGAGCATTCAATTGAATAGTACCTAGCATTTATGAATTAACATGTTTTTTAATTTATTTTTAAATATTTTATCACTTGATTCTGGTTTGTTACTGTCCGGGAGTTTATTGAAAATTTAAATACACTATAATATATATTGATAGTGGCCCATTTTTAAAAATAGCTTAGTTACATTTTGGTGGTAGTAATTTGTTTTTATATTGGCTTCTACAGGTGGACAAATAAGAATGATACACTTTGTTTTTAAATTTTAATTAAGTACATTAAGTGGAAATTTTATTAAATATTTTTTCATAAATATATTATTCAGGGTTGGCAATTGTATACGGAAGATAATTTCTGCCAAATGTATACCACTAGCAGCAAGCAATTTTATCTCAAATGTTTCTGTTGTTTAAAACACGTTGTTTGCTCGATTAATTTTGAAAAAAAAAAAAAAAAAAAAAAAAAAAAAAAAAAAAAAAAAAAAAAAAAAAAAAAAAAAAAAAAAAGTGACAGTGATTGGCATTGGTGAATTACCAAATTTTGTAGCTCTTGACTTATTTCTGTGGGGCTATCTAAAATTACGTGTCTATGCTAACGAGCTGATGAAATTTAAACAGTTAAAACCGACTATTCGACACAAATGTACTAAGATAATGCCAAAAATGTGCGAATAGATGCTGAACATTGGGATGATAAGGGCTTACATTTGCCTGCTGTTAGAGGTGGACATATGCCAGACATTATGTTTCGCATGAATTTGCCAACCCTGAAGAATATATTTTTAAAACAATACCTTATAATTTTTGAACTTAATACAGTTAAAATTTAAAAACAAAATGTATACTTCTTATTTGCCCACCCTGTAGTTTTTGCTGTTTCGGGTTTTGTCGGGAATAGGTCTGAGTGTTTTCGAACAAAGAGGGCCCGTTAAAAGCTGTTACATCACACTTGCTCGAAAAAGATCTTATTTCATGCGGATGTACTGAAGGATCAAAGGCCTACATTGTTCCCGTGGGAAATATGTATTGTGAAGGGAGTTATAGCTTCTTTTTTTAGTTACTAATTCATACGAATTAAATAGGTATGACGTTTATGAGTTTTACTTTTAAAATATTAACGTTTATAATTTAGTATTTTTGTTCATGTTTAAAAATATTTAATTTGATTCATTTAATAGCTGTTTGAAATATTTTTACACAATTTTCAATTGTGGCTGAACGTCTTGTTTGAATTGTTTTTTTTTTATTACTCTACTGTTTATAAGGAGGGAAATTCTCAGATATGTTACTAAGTGTGGGCAGCGAATCATGATAAAGAAAAATGTCTTCAAGGTTCGCTGGTCAAAATGATAATCCTAAAATGACATTGAATTGAGCTGCAAAGTAATTTTGAGTGGTAGATTAGACTTTTAAAGGAAGGGATTTTAATTTGGATTTGATTTGAAATGTTTTACATTCAATGTTTTTTTCGCGTTGATGTGAATGGTGTGATGAAATTTTTTTTTGTTTAGCTCGCGACCTAATTTTGTTTATCCCGTGCATTAAAATCCTCGCAACGCTCAATATTTCACTTTTGGAACCATTCGCTACGCTCGTGGTTCAATTTCGGAAACTTTCGCTTGCACGGGTATCCATAGTGGCACGGGGTTAAACAAAAACTCTGCTCATAAAACAAAGAACTATTTTTGGTTTCATGTTCGGTTTGTATTAAAAATAGTATTTGTGTTGTGCCGAGTCGGAGTCGGAATGTCAAGTTAGAAATGAAGCTACCCACTTTTAATGATGGCGTAATTATTTGATAGAGGGTTATTGCTTCCTTATCTATCATACGTGCAGGTCGATGCATGAACATTGGCGTGGATTTTATATGAGAAAGTCGACAGTTGAATACAAATCACGCGCCAGTTCTTATGAATCCACCTGTGTGTACCTACAAACTATTAGCTACCTAACTAACATGATTATAAATGCAATAAATTCATTATGAATTACATTATGTTTTTTGTTGTTTTATAGACTGCAATTTATATAAAAATAAGGAAAATCCAAGTCTTAATTTAAGCAATATTTTTGAAAACTTAATTGTAAACGACGGTTTGTTACTAATAAATAAATTAAAAAATAATCTGCTTGAATCTTTAAGCAGCGCGCGGTGGAGGGCGGCGGGGGGAGGGGGACTCCTTCGCCTCCCCCTCGCCCTTGTAGATGAGGTGGAAGGCCGACACGTAGTGCGCTAACGCACCTGAAATCAATCGATATCAAAGAATAAATACTCTACCCTAAGCAGATTCTATGGATACGAAACTTTTTTTTTTATACCTCGATGGTGGCAAACAAGCTTACGGCCCGCCTGATGGTAAGCAGCCACAATAACCTATGGACGCCTGCAACTCCAGAGGTGTTACATATGCGTTGCCGACCCTTTAAAAACCTGTACACTCCTTTTTTGAAGAATCTCATACTGTAGACCCTCGGGAAAAACTCAGCGGGAGCTCATTCCACAGCCGGAGCGTCCGCGGGAGGAAGTTTCTCTTAAACCGCACAGTGCACGACTATTTAGGTTATAGGGTGGAACGATCAACACCAGGCCGATGGCGGGTGGCACTGTGATGTGATAGAACTACTTTCTATGGGCATGTAGCGTTAATTTATTTCTTAATTATATTTGTTCTCGTCGACATGATAAATAAATATTAGTCTTTTATTATTATTTGTATGTCTTTCCTATCACGGAACAATGGTGTTCCGGACCATTGGAAGGCGTGCGCGGAGTCGAAGCCAACACGTAGAGGCCCTTTTGACACTTTAATGAAATGTAAGGGGTATGCGGATGTTGCCCTTGCCCGCGTCATGGGACGCACGCAGAGGCAGCACCCGCCAGGGTGTAAGGACTATTTGAGAGTTGATGGAATCTAAAATGGACTGGGCTATTGGGTGAAAGCGATGGACTAAATCTGGGCTATGGGATAAAAAAAACGGACGCCTGCCTAATAAAACGGTATTCAATTTTATTTCCGGCAGACGGTGACTCGCCCCCACAAGATGGGCCCCCACAAAAAGCGACATCTAGGATGGCTCAAGGGCAACACCGGTGTGGGCGGCTCAGGGGTGTCGAGAGGTGTACGCCGTTTTCTACCCATTTTCTTCCATTTTTGTCTATCTATTGCCATTTCATTCCACTTTTTCCTATTGTTTCTATGAGGTCTTTTTCCCATCTTGTGTTTGGTTTGCCCTTTTTTCTTTTGCCAATTTTTGGATTCCAATTCATAGCTATATTTGTCCATCTGTTATTTTTCATCCTGGCTAGCAAGCAAGAATTTAAAGACTGCGCTCAGTCAAATTGACGTTTCAAAACAGTCCAATTGGACGTTTTGAAATTATAATTAGCAGTAGGGTGGCAGTTTTCATACGCAATACGCAAATAACTAAAACGTAAAAATAACATTGATTTACTCTGACAAATATAATAAATTTATAATAAACACTAAGTATAAGGTATCTATTTAAATTAAACTTACTTGCCTAATGCAATCAATTCACGACAGAAAGTAATTTATTTCTACTACTACTAACGCCATCCGTCGACGAGAGGCAGAACTAAATTTACCTGATTGAGTGATTATTCAAGTATATGTATACATTTAATTATTTAACTGAAATGGATGCTAAGCAAGAAGTTATTACGGTTAAGACACTCACCGACCGCCATCGAGGCGCGCTTGTACTCGTCCTCGGGGCGCTCGCAGCCGGGGACTACGTAGGTGGCCAGCAGTACCACGAAGTGAAGGACAGCGCACGCGTACTCTTTCACCACCGCCATCCAGTGGCTTGATGCGTGAAAGGGCTGGAAAACCAAATATTGTTTAGTCGGAATAAGCTAACTCTATACCGATTTTGACGTGACAAAGTGTGAACGTGTCGTCACGACACTCCACAGATTAAAGCAAGAAATATTACTTTGCTAATCCACGAGAAAATAACGTGTTAGTCAAACAGTGCTAACCCGTTATACTTTCTTGCGTATTTTTACATGCAATTAATGTTCCCACCCTCCCACCGCAAAAATAAATACGCAAATAAATATAACAACCCACCACCAAAAGTACAAAACTCGACACGTGTTTCGCCTCTCTACGAGGCATCCTCAGGAGATGCTGGAGATGTTGACGGTCTGACACCCGACAACTGACAACTGACTGACTGGTCTGACTTTGCGGATTAGCAAAGTAATATTTCTTGCTTTAATTAGCATGGATTTCCGCAAAGTAACGCCTGATTCTATTAATTACTCCACAGATTGTCAATAAATACACAGGTCTTTTTCAAAATCAGAATCCGAGTGTCATTGCAAAATAGTGTGTTTGTTCCAAAATATTGTCAGTTACCTGCTGGGCCACGTCGCCCCGCCCGGGTACTACGAGTATTAGTTATTGTGTGATGTGATACGTCACTACATAATATCGTCAGTTACCTGCTGGGCCACGTCGCCCCGCCCGGGTACTACGAGTATTAGTTATTGTGTGATATGATACGTTACTACATAATATCGTCAGTTACCTGCTGGGCCACGTCGCCCCGCCCGGGTACTACGAGTATTAGTTATTGTGTGATATGATACGTTACTACATAATATCGTCAGTTACCTGCTGGGCCACGTCGCCCCGCCCGGGTACTACGAGTATTAGTTATTGTGTGATATGATACGTCACTACATAATATCGTCAGTTACCTGCTGGGCCACGTCGCCCCGCCCGGGGTACTACGAGTATTAGTTATTGTGTGATATGATACGTTACTACATAATATCGTCAGTTACCTGCTGGGCCACGTCGCCCCGCCCGGGTACTACGAGTATTAGTTATTGTGTGATATGATACGTTACTACATAATATCGTCAGTTACCTGCTGGGCCACGTCGCCCCGCCTGGGTACTACGAGTATTAGTTATTGTGTGATATGATACGTTACTACATAATATCGTCAGTTACCTGCTGGGCCACGTCGCCCCGCCCGGGGTACTACGAGTATTAGTTATTGTGTGATATGATACGTTACTACATAATATCGTCAGTTACCTGCTGGGCCACGTCGCCCCGCCCGGGTACTACGAGTATTAGTTATTGTGTGATATGATACGTTACTACATAATATCGTCAGTTACCTGCTGGGCCACATCGCCCCGCCCGGGTACTACGAGTATTAGTTATTGTGTGATATGATACGTTACTACATAATATCGTCAGTTACCTGCTGGGCCACGTCGCCCCGCCCGGGGTACTACGAGTATTAGTTATTGTGTGATATGATACGTTACTACATAATATCGTCAGTTACCTGCTGGGCCACGTCGCCCCGCCCGGGTACTACGAGTATTAGTTATTGTGTGATATGATACGTTACTACATAATATCGTCAGTTACCTGCTGGGCCACGTCGCCCCGCCCGGGTACTACGAGTATTAGTTATTGTGTGATATGATACGTTACTACATAATATCGTCAGTTACCTGCTGGGCCACGTCGCCCCGCCCGGGGTACTACGAGTATTAGTTATTGTGTGATATGATACGTTACTACATAATATCGTCAGTTACCTGCTGGGCCACGTCGCCCCGCCCGGGTACTACGAGTATTAGTTATTGTGTGATATGATACGTTACTACATAATATCGTCAGTTACCTGCTGGGCCACGTCGCCCCGCCCGGGGTACTACGAGTATTAGTTATTGTGTGATATGATACGTTACTACATAATATCGTCAGTTACCTGCTGGGCCACGTCGCCCCGCCCGGGTACTACGAGTATTAGTTATTGTGTGATATGATACGTTACTACATAATATCGTCAGTTACCTGCTGGGCCACGTCGCCCCGCCCGGGTACTACGAGTATTAGTTATTGTGTGATATGATACGTTACTACATAATATCGTCAGTTACCTGCTGGGCCACGTCGCCCCGCCCGGGTACTACGAGTATTAGTTATTGTGTGATATGATACGTCGTCACTACACATTCTGAACACGGTGGGTTGAGGATTTGTAGTGACAGCGAGTATATTAAAAATTAAATATAAATATCATTTATTTTCAGGCACTATGGCCCATATATACATACCTTACAGACTACATAATAAAAATCTTAAAATATAAATATCATTTTGACGACGCAGTTTTCGGGTTGCGCCACCTATTCTGGTGCGGGATTCGGCAGATCCCCACGGAACCGCCGAAATATCACACCTTTCTTCGGCCAGAAGTCCGTGCTCGCGATGGTTTCCAGCAGCGGCCGCGGGACGCGCACCACGAACGAGCTGGAGTGCACGTAATGCCGCGATCGCAGCTGGAATACTTTCAGCTCGTGACGGATTTTCTTGCGGACATATTCCACCACATCTTCTACCGTGGCGGAAACATGCAGGTGCGATACATATAGCGCCGTGTATGTAGAGTCAGACCAAGTTCAGTTGGCAGCGATTTTGATATCACAGACTGTGAAAGTGTTAAGTAAACATCATAATTTCATAGAATTATGACGTTTAAAATAACACTTGCTCAGCCGCTGCACTTGCACTGGCACTAGCACTTGGGCTGGGTATCAAAATCGCTGCCAAATTAACTACGCCTGACTCTAAGCTCCCTCGTTACTGAGGGCCTACCGTGAAACTCGAAATTCGAGCGATGGGCAGATAATGAAATTTAGATTTTCGTGTCTCGCATCTCGCTCGAACACAGCGACCGCCATTGACCTATTACGCATAGACCGATAGTCCCCAAACGGTTAATCTGCCAAAAGTGAAGTCGAAACATGATAGATGTGTACGTGCAATGCTCGTGTCTTACGCTCAGCAACACACACACATTTGTACAAAATATATTAAAAGGTATTTATTTATTTCCCTTAGAGTAGGGGATTTTAACATTCTTGCCATAAAATCAATAGTACTAAATTTTATTTTACAAATGTGCAAAAAATACTATAAAAAAGTTCTATACATATTTACAAACAGGTACCTCACGAGCCGACTCGGTTCGGTATTATATAAGCGAACATTACATCAAATAAAAGTAAGAATTTAAATTGAAATTTTATACAAAGAAACATACTTTGAAATAAAATAATGAAAAATATAATTTTCTATAATAATACAACTAATACAAGGAACTTAAAATATGCGTATTAATTTTAGAATGTAAACGTTATGCCTCATTTGGAGGCAAAATTATTCATTTTACTGGCTACATTTATAAGTAATGGCGGCTGGCGAAGTAATTGGTATTTGTATTTACAATTACGTAAAAAAATCATATTAAACTCGATACTTAAAATTAAATGTAATATCAGGCGATAAGTTTATATTTAATGATGACTTGTGAAACCCATTCACCGCACAAACAGCCATCTTTCCCGTATGTTTTAATTTACAACCGGGACGAGGGCCCTTCGGACGAGTGCGACATGATGTCGTAATAGTTGAAATGGCTTCAATAGGGATGATCGGACACTCTTATCTGTGCGTAACTAATCTAAGGCGACCGCGATGTTTTCTACGGTTTTGCGGAACTGTCGCTGTCACAAAGGAGAAAGAGAACTAGGTACATTAAGTACCATAAGTGTATCCCCGTACAGTGACAGCAAGCATATAGCCTGAGTAAACTTCATGATGTCGCCGGGCATGTCGATCTTCATTTCTGTCACCACCCTAGCGCCCACTGCTATTGAATATATTATCTGCAACCAAGAAGTAAGTGTAAATAATAGTTTACGCCAGTAGGTATGTCAGAAGAATCCATTTTATTTTAATTTCAGTTTGTGTTATTTCAAGAAGAAACACTACTAACTAAGTACATCATGGTGTTGCTGTCGTTGCGGAGCCCATCGATAGGGGGATTGAAAATACTTATTGACATTTGCGAATCGTACGCCCGCGAATATATGGTTCTTAAGCGAGAACCAAGAGCCCATCGTATGTCCCTCCCATTCTTCTTGATGGACAGGAACTAAATAGGGTGAGGTCTTTTAAATACCGTGGTAAATAAATGGTTACCGAAGATCTGCGTGATGATGCAGACATCGAGAGGGAACGCAGAGCTTTAGCGATGAGAGTAAACCCGTACGGCGTCGTGCTGTTCACGATGGTCAAGCCAAACACGACGATGCCTGGTTTACCTCTTTAAGAGAGAAACGTATGAGACGCCACGAGCAGGCCTCCAACCCTCGCCCACCTGGGCAAGCATACACCTGCCGCGTGTGTGGACGTGGGATCCTCTCTCGCATAGGGCTATACAGCCACGAACGCAAGTGTCGTTACCAGGATGCTGCTTAAAACATCTCACACAGATGAATAGGCCTATTATATATTTCACATTTTCCTTTCATATTGTGTTTCCTTAAATATTTAATATTGTGTTTTTAGTCTTTCATTAAGAAATTTTGCAATTGTGTAGGTAATTAACCTAGAGGGAAGTATAGCTTTTTGTTTCTAACGAAATAACGGTACTTTTTCTATGAATTTCCATTTCGAGAGAAAACAGTTTCCACTAACTGAATCATGACAAATTGCTTTGATTTTGATGTCGACCGTTTCACCTTAACGCAATATATTCTAGGGTTAGTTAGAGGTTTCGCTTTAAAAAAAAGTTTTTCATTTGCGAATTTTGAAGAAAAGGAAAACCTAGTTTTTCATTGTGTCAATAAAACACTAAATAAAACCGGTCAAGTGCGAGTTCGTTTACCTCGCGCACCGAGGGTTCCGTACCAAATTTCAATTTTCTCTTGTAACGAAAGACTATTGACTTTAGTGTAATCTCATAGGAATTTCAACTATAATAAACACCCGCAAACGGGATTAAATTGCAAATTAAATTACAAAATGTTTTTTGATAATTAAAAGAAAGTTATCAAGATAGAGGTCTGATTTTATTTTTCCTGTAATCTTTATGATAAGATAATGTTATTATTATGTAAAAAAATCATAATTATTCATTCGTAAACATCGGAGATAAGGAGGGGGGGGGAGTCAATATTTTCTCAGTATGAAAAAAAAATTGTTTTGTAATATTCAATTTGAGCTCTTTCAAATGATACGCCACTTGACCTAGTAACTAGACTTTGAAATTTTGCCCCCTCTTTATATTGGGAATTTTCCATAATTAATATAAATAATTAAAAATACACTTATAATATGTCTGGGTTACCGTTAATCATTACTATTCCAAATTTCAAATCGATAGCTTAAGTACTTATCGAGAAATTTAGCAATGTGACAGACGGACGGACGGACAGAATCGCACCATAAGGGTTTCTTTTGTACCTTTTTGGCACGGAACCCTAAAAATCACGGAGAATGGTACATATTTAGAAGTGGAAAAACGTTTTCTGTTTTTGTATCCAAATGGAAGATCACGTTCTTAATTGATTGCGGCAAATTTTAATACTTTTAATAAAAAAAACCGGACAAGTGCGAGTCGGACTCGCCCACCGAGCGTTCCGTACTTTTTAGTATTTGTTGTTATAGCGGCAACAGAAATACATCATCTGTGAAAATTTCAACTAATACAGCCTGGTGACAGACGGACGGACGGACGGACAGCGGAGTCTTAGTAATAGCGTCCCGTTTTACCCTTTGGGTACGGAACCCTAAAAACGGCCTGTCCCGTATTTTAACCTCGAATCCCGTATTTTCAATGCAGTTGTGCCGTAAAACCGGAAATCGTGTGGATATGTGACAGTTATTTCGGTTTGCATTTGTTGGTAACCAAAAAGTAAAATAAAGTAAATGACAACTGTGTAAGGCCCAGTAGGTGAGTGGCACGGAACGTACCGCACTGGCGAAGTACAGCAAGAACGCGGCGTCCACTATCGACTGCATGCCTTATGCTTATCCTTGCCCTCTGTCCTCGTACGGTTCTCTGCAACGCCAAAAGTGTTCCTGTTATAATTCCTTCAATTTTTTAGGGTACCTAGTTTTGGTATGTCCGTCGGTCTGTCTGTCTGTTTGTCCGAGGCTTTGCTCCCTGGTCGTTAGTGCTAGAAAGCTGAAATTTGGTTTATGGATAATTGGAAATATAAATCAAAAACTGCGACAAAGTGATAAGATAAAAAAAATCGGGAATTTCGCGTAGGTACTTCCTCTACACGAGATCTAGTAAGTAGATTTTTTTTAATACGTCATAAATGGTACGGAACCCTTCATGCGCAAGTCCGACTCGCACTTGGCCGCTTTTTTTAAATTCTATTAGTAGAATTTAAATGGCTAGTTAGTAGTGGGGATATTATTAAAGGGAGAACATGAGATCGAGCGATCGACATTCAAAAATCAGCCCCCTGCGACCTGCGACCTGCAAGTGCAGAGTAAAACATCCGGACATACGACTGCATTTTTTCCCAAGCTAAAACGGAGACCTCCGCTAACGCTCGATCAATAAGAGATATACATATATAAAACCTTACCTTATTTAAAGGACGTGCGACAATGTGTCCTGACGCTTTGGATTGTATTGATTACAGCCTGTTATTTTAGCAGTACCTTGATAGCGGACAGATTGGATAGACGTATCGCTCGAGCCCCGGCCGGCGCCCGTCTGGACAGGTGGGGGCAGGGTGCAGGCTGCCGGCTGCAGGGTGCAGGGTGCAGGGGAGGCATCTCACCCGCTTGCAGTAGGGCGTCTACGGGAAATATCTGAAATGTAGATTCGGTGTATCCGTCCCTGTCACTTCGATAACGCAGGACGGATGTGGCAAATAGACGATTTACGAATTTCGATGTTCGCGACAAACCCCGCCCGATGCAGGACCTATGTATGTTGTTCTGAGCGGCTCACGAGTGCAGCGGCAGATGAACCGTACAATGTAGGAATTCGACAAGTCACGAAGCTCCATCTACACCCCAAACGCGTTAGTTCCGCGTATAGCATTATTTCCATTCGCATTTTACCCACTAGAGTTTTTTCCCGTTCATGTATACCTCCCCATTCGCATAATGGGCTAGCAGCAGGCGTTATTTTCTCTAACAGATTTATGAATTTATAATTCAATTTGATAGAATAGCTTTTACTAATTTAACGTTAAAATACCTAACTTTGTTATTTTTAGACTAGACCAGGGGTTCCCAATCTTTTTCAACATGCGGCGCAGTTACAAGTTTAGTATTTTGCAACGGCGCCCTTGTAAATTTAAAATCACGGTCGAAAAAGAGTGACACGACGCTATATTATTTACCGATGCGAGCGCTCAAATAGGTACCCGCGAATATTTGTGGTTTCGGATAATGATAGAACTCACGGCGCCCCTCTTTACTTTCTACGGCGCACCAGGGCGCCGCGGCGCACACTTTGGGAACCCCTGGACTAGACCATAACTAATTATATATAGACAAATTGTTATAGAGGAGCGGGACTTCCTGATACAGGTATTATTTTACTTAATAAGACGTCTACCTTATTGTTATGTTGTCAAAAACTTTTTAAGGTAATAAAATATTTATGATTTTGATTTTTGATTGATTGACACTCGATTTTTCCGACGAACGAAACGAAACGAGAGATCAACACTTACCATGAGTCGAATTCCGGTCCAGAGCACTATCAAGATATGTATTTCAAGGTACACGCATGAATGAAATGTCGCTGTTGCCTAGTTGCAGAGTTGTGCTTCGCTTACCAAAGCGATGGAAATGCGTGAGCTTTCCCGCGCCCGGTAACGCTAACGACCCGCCGCCGGTACCTTTTAGTAATTAAATTGGGAACGACGGTGTATTGTGTGAGCCGCCACTCAATTAAGAAGTCCTATTCTTATTCTTAGAAGTTAAAATTTATAAATTTATTTTTAATGTAATGTAACTAAAAGTCATAGAAAATGTTTAAGCAAAATGAAGGAAGGCGTGGCTCATCATTAGATTTGGTTGCGTTTTTTGATTGAACGTACCTATAGGCCAATCAAATTAGATAAAAAAAAACCGGCCAAGAGCATGTCGGGCCACGCTCAGTGTAGGGTTCCGTAGTTAGACTCTTCTGTCACAATAAGCTAAACTGGAGCTTAAAGTATAGTGAATTGTTAACCAAGGGATGAAACGGTACCTTTCACGCGAGTTAAACAAATAGGCAAATTTGCATAATCAGTACCTAATTAAAGTAAGTCTTTTTACTATGAAGGGGAAACTTTTTGCGATAACTCAAAAACAGCTTAACTGATCATGTCCGCTATAGTTTTCATTTAATGTCTTTCTTAAGCTCTACTTCAACGATTTTTTTCATATTTTTTGGACCTATGGTTCAAAAGTTAGAGGGGGGGAACACATTTTCTTTTTCTTTCGGAGCGATTATCTCCGATTATATTCACTTTATCAAAAAATGTTTGTTAAAGACCCCTATTAGTTTTCAAAGACCTTTCCAACGATACCCCACACCGTAGGCTTGAAGCAAAAAAAATTCACCCCCACTTTACGTGTAGGGGAGGTACCCTCAAAAAAATTTAATTTTTAGATTTTATTATACGACTTTGTCGGCTTTATTGTTTTATTTATCCATACCGAATTTCAGCTTTCTAGCACTAACGACCACGGAGCAAAGCCTCGGACAGACAGACAGACAGACAGACAGACAGACAGACAGACAGACAGACAGACGGACATGGCGAAACTATAAGGGTTCCTAGTTGACTACGGAACCCTAAAAAGCGCTTTGAGAAATTAAATCCCAGCAATCGTTTTAATACGCCTACTGTCCTGTAATGTGTTTAAACCGAATTTGCTCAATCCCAAGAGGTGTGCAGACATTTTGAGAGCCTTGGGACATGGGACGCCTTATTTTCATAATATAATAAAATTTGAGATGATTTCGCGGCACTTTCATTCTCTGATTTTTGCCAAGTTAGTGATGCTTTCTTGCTTTTTTCAGATAAAAAACCATTCAGAAAGATATTGGGACCGTGCGAAGTGCGTGGTGGGGGTAAGTAAAGCGATCCCAGCGCATAAGGTGGTAAAATTTGAACTAACTGCGGATAGCGTCTTTAACATTTCGTACAATTATATGGCTCGAAATGAAACTTTGATTTACGATTACTCCTGAAATATTCATTTAAATTGTATGGTGTAAGGGACCATTGCAATCTGTATGAAATGCTTAATATAACTAACGTATTTATTTTGATAATTGTTAATAATGTATCCATGTAAATAGCCTTGCAAATGCCACATATTACGTGATCTTTTTCTAGAAGTTAAGAATGGATATAGTAAGTTATCCTTAAAAGATAGACATTTCACATCGCGGACTTTTTTGTAGACCTATGAATGAGAAACAACCCCACCATACATTGTGTTGTTATAGCTCAAACGGATTAGGCAGCGTTTTCGATTAAAGCTCCTAGCCAGCGTGATTTTTTCCGACAACATCGTTATATTTCAAACAATTTACACAAAACCTTAACAAGTTATATACTTAAGCCTTCCTCAAGAATCACTCTATTGATTGATGAAAGTCGTATGAAAATCCGTTCAGTAGTTTTTAGTTTTGGAGTAGTTTTATAAGATGTAGTGAATTGACGTTTTCCCCTAGAATTGCGGACACTAAGTTGCGTGACAGTCGTGCACGCTCCCAATAGGTTTTGACATATATTTGATTCCAACTTACTTTTCTGTACGAAGTCATCGACGAAAATGGTCTTAATGAGTAGTAGATCAGATATCAGGTCATTCATCAAGACGATCCCCTAGACTGAACTTCGGAAATCAGGAAGTGCAAGCAAGCAAGATTCAGAATCAGTTCAGTCCAGTTCCCGATACCTATCCGAAGTTCAGTTTGCAGCTTGCAAAAAAGTTACAAAAAAGCCGCTACTGACCGTATTATGGACGTTAACTATATCAAAAGCAATACAATAACTAATAACAAGTAAAACGTTTATCTGGAAAGAGGACCGATAGAAGGACGATCACGAAGGAAGGATCTTTTGAATCACAAACAATAACAACCTTAATATGGCCGGCCAGAGTGGAGTCGTTAGAGCTATAAGCTTCAGGGGTGGAAGTGAAAAATTGCATAAGACGCGAGTTGGCACAGTGGCTGCTCGCAGCCACTGGGTAGAAAGCGGCGTACACCTCTCGACACCCCTGAGCCGCTCACACCGGTGTTGCCCTTGAGCCATCCTAGATGTCGCTTTTTGTGGGGGCCCATCTTGTGGGGGCGAGTCACCGTCTGCCGGAAATAAAATTGAATACCGTTTTATTAGGCAGGCGTCCGGTTTTTTATCCCCTAGCCCAGTATTTAGTCCATCGCTTTCACCCAATAGCCCAGTTCATTTTAGATTCCATCAACCCTGAAATAGTCCTTACACCCTGGCGGGTGCTGCCTCTGCGTGCGTCCCATGACACGGGCAAGGGCAATATCCGCTAGGTGTACCCCTTACATTTCATTAAAGTGTCAAAAGGGCCTCTACGTGTTGGCTTCGGCTCCGCGCACGCCTCCCAAAGGTCCGGAACACCATTGTTCCGTGATGGGAAAGACATACCTTAATATTATGAAATAAATATTTACACGAAATCTACAAAACAAAAAATGCAGCGAACAATAAAGTTGTCGAATTGTATAGATGTAGCGTATATTAGAATTAAAAAGAAGTTAGAAAACATGTTTCAAAACTATAAATATTTGAGTACAATGAAGTAGGTATTTTTGTTATTTATGTAGGTGTTTCCTATCTTCAAGTGAGACAAGCACACAAGAACTGCAATTTTCGAGTCTGTGCGAAAATAGAAGAGTTTAGTTAGAGTATTATTTAGGAATAAAGGGAACCAATAAATTATACGACTCTTTGCTGGTCGCACAGTCTAAAGGGTTTAAGTGGACTTTTGTGTAAGAGAAGTTAACACCGTAGATAGGTGTAAAACTAATATTATTACCTGCCAAAACAAATGGATAAGCTTATCCAGGATAAACCAATACCTATCCTTTTGCTGTGACAAGTGTAACCTACGAAATTTGTGTAAAGATCAAGTTACCGCACATCAGCTGACTGGCGCAAACATTATAAACATTCCCGAAGGTTGTATAGTAAAAATTGACTGTATACACCCACAACAAGAAGGAGAGCACACTCAACATAAACCCTGATGCAGAAGTTCCGGATATTGCCCCAATTAATCACGTAATTAACATAACAGTTCAGATTATGGAAATGGAAACGATCACAGATGGCAAAGATGATGGCACTGCCTTATTATGGGAAAGCATAGAGCAGAAAATTAAGATGATGAAAGAAGAACAACCCTTATCAAATGGGGTGTCCATTCATAATATACACCACTATACCCTCATCTACGGTATTTTGATAGTCGGAGCGATAATAATCCTTTTCCTCGGCTGGCGAAGGATGCAGTCGCAACGAGAGACTGTAGCAGCAACGTCAAGACAAGCGGCCGAGGAGGTCCCCAGCCGGGAGGCTGGGACGCAGCCGCAGCCCCCCAGGCGCAACATCGACTGTGTTAAATCTAGTGAGCCTAGTGAAAGTGCGCGAGTGCAAATAAATGACCGCGATAGTGTTCTCTATACAGAGAGGGGCACGACCCCAGTGTTAAGAAAAATTGCGTTTAGTGACGATTCTATGTGAACGTAACAATTCTTAATACGACTTTAAGTTTTATACAATTTTATTTGTAATTTTATACAACATTTGTACACGTTTTATTGATATACTTCCATTTTATGATTTTTATAATTTAAATTTCTATTGTTAATTTCTTACTTTTGCCCTCGGCAAGATGTTCAGTGCACACGCACCGAACACGTGAACACGGGACAGGCGCCCGCGACCCAGTTTAGTTTGGCGATGCGGCCGTTTGCACAAGTCAATGCACTTTTCGGAACCGTCGCGACCGGATGCATTCCTAACAATTTTAACATTAACATTGTAACAGTTTTGTACTTAACATAATTCATGTAACATAACAGTGTAATAAACATTCTGGCATATTTTCTGGACTTTTAACAACCACCGCAAAGCTCGCTCGCCCGCTTCTCAACAATAGGGTATGATAATATGCCTGGACATCAATAAAAGACAGTGAAGTATTATAATATTACAAAATTTATTAATATCCTTCTACAAGTTAGTGATTTAGTCAGAGAGAGACGTCAGTGGACAGTTTCCCGCAGCGCGCGCAAGTGGTCGGCGCGCGCGTCGGCCAGCCCGCCGCCGCCGAGCCAGCCGAGCAGCGCCGCGCCGAGCGCGCGCCGACTGCGCGCACGCTCCGCGTACCGCGCCGCACCGGCCGCGCCGTCCGCGCCGGCCGCGCCGCCGCCGACGAACCACTCCACTTCTAGCTCCTCTGTAACATAACACTCCGACTTAAAATAGGTCTCGGTTACCATTTGACAACACCACGTACGACAAGTTGCAAACAACCTCACGTTCTCATTTTTATCAGATATGTCTGCGTGCGCGGTAGCACAATTTTTATAGCTATTAAATTACTTTTTTAATTACTTGTTGTGCGGGTTCGGGTTCGCGTTGAGTGTTAAAAGTCAGAAAGAAAGTAGCGAAAATGTTTATTAATTGTTATTATTAAATGTTAATGTTATGAATGTTAAATGAATGCCCCCGGCCGCGATGGAACCTAAAGGTACACTAAAAATGGGTTAAAGTAAATTGTTGCTTTACGCGTGTTTTGCTGACAGCGCATGCACGCGCCGCACGAGGCTATAAACGTGTTGAAGGTGCAATGCACCGAACATCTTGCGGGGGGCAAACGATAAGATGAGATGAGAATGTTAAAATAATGATACAAGGTGATTGTACAATCGTTTTAAAACTAGAATGTTATTCATTAAATGATATGTTTCTTAAAATTGGGGAGCTTCCCCTGTCCATATGTTTCGTTCCACTCATCTCGCGTGTATGACATGTTAGCACTCGCGCACTATTTATTTCTCCTTCACTGACACTTTTCGCGCGATTTCGCGCACTCACACTACACTTATCATTCCTAAAGGTTGTGTCACCGGTGCTGGTGCGACGTGCACTGCACGGCGTGGAGGCTGCACTCGCGCTCGCGCTCGCTCGGGGCGGCGGCGGCGGCGGCTGATTCGGTCAGGTTCAGTATCGCTTGCAGACGTATGTGCTTGACAAAAAATTGTTTAGTACATTGTTCCTGGTGAATTTAAAATCTGAATTGTAATATGCCCACTTGAAAAATAATCTATCTTTAATTCTCAATATAACTTGGCACTGCGTTGCTGTGTGCCTGCGCGGAGCCTATTGGGAGCGTGCACGACTGTCACGCAACCTAGTGTCCGCAATTCTAGGGGAAAACGTCAATTCACTACATCTTATAAAACTACTCCAAAACTAAAAACTACTGAACGGATTTTCATAAGACTTTCATCTATCAAAAGAGTGATTCTTGAGAAAGGTTTAAGGATATAACTTGTTAAGGTTTTGTGTAAATTGTTTGAAATATAACGATGTTGTCGGAAAAAATTACGCTAGCTAGGAGCTTTAATCGAAAACGCTGCCTAATCCGTTTGAGCTATAACAACACAATGTATGGTGGGGTTGTTTCTCATTCATAGGTCTACAAAAAAGTCCGCGATGTGAAATGTCTATCTTTTAAGGATAACTTACTATATCCATTCTTAACTTCTAGAAAAAGATCACGTAATATGTGGCATTTGCAAAGCTATTTACATGGATACATTATTAACAATTATCAAAATAAATACGTTAGTTATATTAAGCATTTCATACAGATTACAATGGTCCCTTACACCATACAAGTTAAATGAATATTTCAGGAGTAATCGTAAATCAAAGTTTCATTTCGAGCCATATAATTGTACGAAATGTTAAAGACGCTATCTGCAGTTAGTTCAAATTTTTACCACCTTATGCGCTGAGATCGCTTTACTTACCCCCACCACGCACTTCGCACGGTCCCAATTAGCGCCGGGCCGGCCGCCGGCCGCGTACATCCCACGACAACCCACGTCCCACAGAAATCAGGCGGGAGCTTGCGGCGCGTCTGTATACTGAAGGTCCCCTGTGCGCCATGGCGGAGCCGTGCGCCGGGCCGGCCAGGTACTCGTATACGACAACTGAACGACAACCTACGCACCGCAGAAATCAGGCCAGAAGAGCAGCGGCAGCGTGCGGCACGTCTGTATGCTGAAGTCCCCTCTGTGCGCCTGCGCGGAGCCGTGCGCCGGGCCGGACGCGTACTCGTCGTGCGCGCGCACGTGCGCCGCGCCGACGCAGCGGGCGCCGCACGAGAACGACAGCGAGTAGCGCCACGACGTGTAGTTGGTCCATTGTGACTCTAGCTTCCAGGATGAGCTGCTGGACAGGAGAGTTAAGTTCAGAATTAATTATATTTATTACAATTTTGACGACCGGTTTGGCCTAGTGGGTAGTGACCCTGCCTACGAAGCTGATGGTCCCGGGTTCAAATCCTGGTAAGGGCATGTATTTGTGTGATGAGCATGGATATTTGTTCCTGAGTCATGGGTGTTTTCTATGTATTTAAGTATTTATAAATATTTATATATTATATATATCGTTGTCTAAGTACCCTCAACACAAGCCTTATTGAGCTTACTGTGGGACTTAGTCAATTTGTGTAATAATGTCCTATAATATAAAAAAAAAAAAAAAAAAAAATTAGTAATAAAAATCCTGCAATCAAGAAAATATCATGAAAAGTAGAGTTTGCGTTTAGCGTGCTCTTATCGATCGCCTGGCAGTTGGCACAGTAAATCTAATAATTTCATAGGAAACATAGTCGGTTACAATTAAAGTATTATACATCTTACGCATCTTTATCACTAATACCTACACCTTTTAAAAAAAACGTCGCCCGACGCGTCTGTCTGTCTGTATATTCGCGATAAACTAAAAAACTGCTGAACGGATTTTCGTGCGGTTTCCATCTATCTATCAATAGAGTGATTCTTGAGGAAGGTTTAGGTGTAAATAAATAAATAATATGTTAAGGTTCTACCCGTGCCAAATCGGGGCGGGTCGCTATTAATTTGATAAATTCGACTCCAGAAGACGGCGCTTAAAATACTTCTAAAAATCGAGACTTATTGAAGCATGAAAAAAGGTCGTAACTAAGACCCCTTCATACATCATTAAGTTTCTGTGTATGCGGGTAGGGTAAGAGCGCTAGATAGCACAACCCTCACATGTGCGGGTACAGGAGCCGCAGGCTGTTGAAGTCTGCCAGGTGCGCGGCGAGCTTGTGCGGCGGCGCGCGCAGCTCGGCCGACAGCTCGCCGGTGACGCGCACGCGCAGCGCCAGCGCCGCCGCCAGCGCCAGCAGCAGCGCCGCCCGAGTGCGCCAGCCTACGCGGCGGCGCCCCCACGTGCTCCACGGGCGGGATTGCTGACGAACGAAGTTTTATTTAAATAAATAAATGTTATAAAAGCAGACAACTTGTAAAAATATGTTCCCTGATTATTTTTTGTACAAGAAAGTAACTGATGAATTATATACATATAACCCAACTCATATCGTTTGAAAAAAAATTCTATCTCTAACCGGAACTCTATTTTCAACTCCTACTCCTACGCTTACTCTGGTTATAATACTACCGGAAAATGGTTGAGCATTAGACTTTGTTTGCCGCGCGATATCTATTGTCGAGTAGCAGTACTGAGAGTTCCGCTACTCGATGCTAGATGTCGACTACGAAAATAGTAAGCATTTTGGTATCTTTGGTACCAAAACTGATGTATGGAGTGAGCACTCTATTACTTCTTATTTCTCTATGATAGGACCTAACAACGCGATGTACAAAATCGCTTTGAGAGCAAAGCGCCATCTTTTGGGTTATCGGTTAACCAATTATTTACATTTGCAAACTGACATAATATTACACGAAATATTATTATTATTGCGTAATATTACAGTTTGGCCCACGAATTTCCTTTCAAACGTAGACAGAGAAAACATACTGTTAGTCTAACGCGAGTACTACTTAGTAAGTTAGCACCCAAAACCTTTGTTTGTGTATAGTTATCCTGGTTCCTACTGACTGACAAGTTGTGTTTGTCAGACTAACAATTTACGTTATTTCACATATTTTAGGATATATATTGTGTTGATTTCTAACCAAATTAAACGAAATAAATTTGAAAACAGCTACTACTAATGCCATCTAGTGAGGACCCGAGTCAAACTATGATATAAAATAAATACAAACTAAAGAATTCAACGATAAGTAGGCAAATTCGACGACCTCAAACACTATGGGGTTGAGGAAAAAACCTTTCATATTTGCCGGAGTATTCGGACAGACACCTGGCGAAACTAAAAGCGTTCCTCGATCACTAATTGACTCTGCTACGTCAGCTATGTATATTGTAATACTCAAGTACTTCAAAACATTAATGCTTTAGGACCAAGGACTATAGTGCTAGTTATTTATCTAAGTTACTTACCTATTGATTATTTTAAAATGTGATATAAAACTCACCTGGTACTTCAACATATGATAAATAACACTGAAAACTTCACAAACCACTTATGCAAGTAGGTAATTATGTGGCACAACCCGCCACAAAATAAGAGTAATATATCATTCCATTGGCTCGTCATCGGAGGCGGAAGCTCAAGAGATAACAGCTTCCGCACAAATGATGCTCGCGGCCCGCGCCCCGCGCCCGGCAGCTACTGAATGAGATTGATTGCAAAATATAATATAAAATAACTCAAGGATCAATATCACCACAATGTTGCAACGCTAACACTCTTTTAGTTCTGAAATTGTTTCATGATTAGCTAGGAATTCTGTGGTCTATTTGTTAAACCAAAACTTGGAACTTTTAACATTAGGATGCAGCGCGCAACGCCGGCGCCAGCGTGTGTTCGTCACGTGTTAGGCTATTTATAGACCGACGCGCTGTGTGATGTAAACAAACACACTTGAACGAGTGTGCCGGGAGTCGGCACGCGGGTCCTGTTCCATTTAGCATGAAAGCTTTTGATTTTTATTACTTTAACGCAATCTACTTTTGTTAGTTCTCTATTGACATCACAGATGGCGTTGTAGGCGCTTTAATCACAAATTATGAGATTATGCAGTAGTTTCTTTCAACGTTAATATCCATTATTTGGACTAACTCAATAATGGAATTGTGACATTCTAGTAATACGTTAGATTAG
Organism: Cydia pomonella; assembly: GCF_033807575.1. Lineage (NCBI taxonomy): Eukaryota > Metazoa > Arthropoda > Insecta > Lepidoptera > Tortricidae > Cydia > Cydia pomonella. The sequence goes on along the minus strand of NC_084712.1, from coordinate 23,656,770 downwards.
TGCTTTAGAATATTAGATTTAAATACTCTAAATGTATATTTAGGTACTTTCTGTGATAATTTTGCATGCCAGTTTCTGGTGGAATGTGTGTAACCACGGTAAAATTTTATATCATTTTTTGTACCACATTTTTAAGCAGAATAAACGTATTCGTATTAGTACATAATTGATGGATGAACTCCAAGTGAAGGAAACAGAAAAGTAAAACTAAGTCCGATTTGTTCACTTAATTATTTTAATTCATGTATTAAAATGTTGACACAATTTGTCCATGCATGTTCTAAGATTACCCTTAACTTATACAAAATTCAGTTCAAATTCATTACAATTAGTTACTTTAATTACAACATTAGTTCAATCGTTTAATTTAAGTATCCGTAATTAAATTCAATTCCTAAACACACATCCACGACATTTGTTCATTTGCGACTATCAGTAGTTTGTTCATACATGGCCACGTGCGGCGGCCGGCGGCACACCGGACTATACGTGATCAGACACACGTTCACATGATTACAGACAACTCGCATGGCACTGGCACCAAGCGTGGCGATGTCATCATTAATGTTAAACTTTTGTGAAAATATGACGTTTACAATAAATAAACAAATAAATAAAATGACCCCCCCCCCCCTTAATTTTGTCGTGTTCAAGTTGGCAGTTAGCTCGACGGATTCGATACAAGTATTCGTAGCACAACTCGAGCGGCGTTGGCACGGGCGCCCTTTGTCGTCCGTCGCCAGGCCCGTCTCGTTCCAACGGGTACGGAGGTGCAAAAGTGACGCATCGGAGGACGGGCGATCGAAACGCGACCACGCTGACTTCGAAGTTGTTTTTGACGCCACAAGTATTCTCGCACACTTCACTCGGACCTCACTAAGTACATTCGAGCCGCATTTAATCAATTAGGTCAGAACTTCGCACACGACCGTTCTATTGGTCCTTCACTCGTTAAAAAAATAAATAGGAATATGTACAGCGGCGCGCCTACGCGCCCGGCTCGTGCTACCGCTTCTTCCTCCGGCCCTTCCGGTAGCCCTTCCCGTACCAGCCGCCGTCGCCGGCGTCGTCGTCGCCCCCTCCTCCCCCCCCACCCCCCGGGCCCCCCCCTCCCCCCGGGCCCCCCGGGCAGCACGTGCACAGGTACCGGCGGCCGCGCGCGCGGCGCCACACGCGGCCGGGCGCCAGCGGCTCCCGCGCCGGGTACCACAGGCAGCGCCGGCTGCCGTGCTGCCGCTCGCACCACGCGCACCCCCCCGCCGCCGCCTCCACCCCCGCGCCCAGGATCGTGTGCAGCCCGGGGTACAGCTTCCCTCTGCACGTGAGCACGGCCCGCGCTATGAAAGCGGCCGCGGCCCGCTCGGCCTCGCTTTCGGAATCCTCCTCTTTGACGGCAGGTTTGGGGTCGAGTCTGAGCAGGCCGGCGGCGCGGCCCCGGGGCCGCGGGGGCCGCGGGAGGCCGAGGCCGCCGCCCTCGTCCTCCTCCTCCTTGGGCTCGGGCGCGTGCGCGGCGCGCAGGAGGATGCGAGCCGACCCGTCGGCGAGTGACACCTGAAACGAGACAGATAGAAATTAAAAATGTACCCTACCATCGACTACGAAGCCCTATTTAGACGGTTCAGGAACTTGCATACAGTAATAGATATACACCGTGTTTTTATTGAATTCCGTTAACTTCAAAGCATGAGTTTAAGGAAACTAAATGGCAGGGGTAATTTTGTAATATATATATATATATAAGTAATTAAATGTTGCATATAGCGTTGTTGTAACACGGACATTACATTTAACTCAACCAAACAATTGAAAACTATCCTCTATACTAACTATACTATATATCAATATTTACAAGTCGCCTTTCGGTGAAGGAAAACATCGTGAGGAAACCGGATACCCTCTGGATTGGAAGGTCAGATGGCAGTCGCTTTCGTAAAAACTAGTGCCTACGCCAAATCTTGGGATTAGTTGTCAAGCGGACTCCAGGCTCCCGTGAGCCGTGGCAAAATGCCGGGACAACGCGAGGAAGAAGAGTTTGCGAGTAAGCGACATGATTAGCTCTGTGTGCATATGCCATGTTAATCGCTGATCTATAACAATGCCTAGGTATTTAACAAAATCAACTTTGGTTGATTTTGTTAAATACCTAGGCATTGGTTGAAAACAAACAACGCTGCAACCCTCACTCGTTGTTTTAAAAAGTTCGTTCACCTCACACGACTATCAACCACAGTATCAAAACGCGCGAGGTCCTGGTGTTCGAAGGACCATGTGCGGGTTCGGGTTCGCGTTGAGTGTTAAAAGTCAGAAAGAAAGTAGCGAAAATGTTTATTAATTGTTATTATTAAATGTTATTATATGAATGTTAATGTTATGATAGTTAAATGAATGCCCCCGGCCGCGATGGTACCAAAAAGTACACTAAAAATGGGTTAAAGTAAATTGTTGCTTTACGCGTGTTTTGCTGACAGCGCATGCACGCGCCGCACGAGGCTATAAACGTGTTGAAGGTGCAATGCACCGAACATAGGTGAACAAGGTCAGTTTGTTACAATTGTATACATGTGATCTGGTTGTGTTCTTTTGTACTTTGAGATACATATAGTGGTGGTTGTAATAAGGTCCACTTTGGTAAGTTGTGGTTTTTGCATTTAACAAAATCAGAAAGACGTGTGATCTTGTACGAGTTTATTAAGCGACTGATAGGACATATAAAATAGAAAGAGAAGGCGGGAATATACTTAAACAGGCATGCATAAGGTTCAAATTTAACACAACATACCGCCCACCAAAAGGACACTTACGTCCTTTTCATAACCTTACAATAGTACAATTTAAATTGAATCAAATTGACATTACAAAGTTTCAGTATCAACGGGCAACGCACATAGTTTAGTTACAGACCGTTTCACTATAGCACTACCAGATTTCACACTATACACTCTAGTAAAACCGTCTTCAGCAGGGTGTTTGTCCATAATGCGGCCCAGTGACCATTTGCCTGGAGGTAAGTTATCAGTTTTAATAAGCACTATATCTCCTATTTTAAACTCCTTCTCTTTTTAAGCCATTTAGGTCTTTGTTGCAGTCTGGATAGGTACTCATCTTGCCATCGACGCCAAAAATCTGCCAGCAGTTTCTGAGTAAGTTGCCAGCGTGACAAGGTATGTATTTTGCATTCTTTATAATCTGCTGCTGGAACAACTATAGGGGCTTCACCTATTAAGAAATGTCCTGGGGTGAGTATTTCAGCGTTTTCAGGGTCTGAGTTATCGAGAGGACACAGGGGCCGAGAATTCAAACAGGCCTCGATCTCGTAAAGTACGGTCGTCATCTCTTCGAACGTCAGGTTTGTTGTCAGAACTCTCTTTAGATGGTGTTTTATGGACTTGACGCCAGCTTCCCAAAGACCACCGAAGTTAGGGCTATAAGCTGGAATGAAGTGCCATTGTGTGCCTTCGATTGCAAGTGTCTCTGCTATTGGTCCGGTAAATTTCAATTTAGCTTCATTCCAGGCTTCTACAAGTTCTTTGTTAGCACCTATAAAGTTTCTACCCTGGTCGCTCCACATGTGAGTACATTTTCCTCTTCTAGCGACGAAGCGTTTGAATTCTGCTATGAACGCTTCTGAAGTAAGGTCTCCAACTAGTTCAATGTGAATTGCTTTGACGGCCATACAAATAAAAATAGCAATGTATGCCTTCACAGTTTTTCCTCCTCTGCCTTTAGACGTCAATATCTGGTATGGTCCTGCAAAGTCTACTCCACTGTGTAGAAATGGTCTCGAAGGAGTGACTCTCGTCTCCGGTAAATCTCCCATGATTTGAGGTTTCGACGTAGCATTTTGTTTTGCACAAGTAAGGCATTTCTGTATGTGTCTCTTGACTAAGGACTTTGCTCGTAATATCCAGTATTTAGAACGTAAGTAGCATAGCATTTCAGCTATAGTGCCATGAAGCGTTCTCGTATGTGCATCAGCAATTATTAGTGGTACTAACAAGTTCTTGTTTCCCAGAATGATTGGATGCTTTCTGTTCTCATCTATATTTGCATATCTGAGGCGACCGCCCACCCTGAGGAATTTGTTTTCATCTACGTATGGGGCGAGGGATCGTAAGCAGCTCTTTCTTTTGACTTGTTTATTTGATGTTAACCGTACTATTTCTTCTTGATATTCTTCTTGCTGTGCCATTTTTATGCAAATATTCATGGCGTTTTGTAATTCCATTGTAGTTATATCTTTGTCAATGCCATCTGGATTTTGCTTGTAGTTTAGGAATCTTCGGCAATAGACAATACTTTTAAGTAGTTCAGTTAGTTTATCAAAATCTACAAATTGTGTAGTCAATGCCTTTTCTTGTTTTTCCAGGTCCTCAATATTCAGGTAAGTTTGAATTTTTTGTACTTTTATTTCTTCATCTGTTGTAAAATCCTCTTGTTTACTAATATTTATTTCTTTTTCAGATAACCAGCTCGGGCCGTGCCACCACAGATCATAGTTCTTAAGTGTGGACAGTTTCATTCCTCTTGAAGCGATATCTGCAGGGTTATCTTTAGATTGCACATGGTACCAGTGTTTGTTGTTTAAGTTCTCAACAATTTCTACGACGCGGTTGGCTACAAACGGTTTCCATCTATTGGGTTCTCCACAAAGCCAAGCGATCACTATCGAAGAGTCGGTCCATGCGAACATGCTTGTAGTTGGTACTTCTTCTAGATGTCCTTCATCCAAGTAATCATTAATACCCTTTATGTATTCTGTTTTCAGGTTCGGCGAACGCTTAAACTTTCTTTCCAATTGCATGAATCTCCTTTTAGCTATCTCTTTTGTATTTCCATCAAGTACTCTTGGATTCTCAGTCTTAAATGGAAGCTTCATAATGTATCTTCCTTCTTGGTTTCGAGTGACTGTTTTCTCATAAATTTCTTCACATAGTTGTTCTTCCTCGGTGTATTTTCTCTTAGTGTCTGTTTCTATTTCCCATAGAGATTTCAGTGTGTCTTCTATATCGACCTGATGGTGCATGACGATGTAAGAATCTTCTTGTGATGTGTTATCACTCTCTCCAAAAATAATCCAGCCCAGGTCAGTTCTTTGTGCGCATGGTGTACCTGGTGGACCTTTGACTAGTTCTGCTTGCAGTATTCTAGCATATACTCGGACCCCTAGCAAGAGATCTATGGGTCCCGAGTTGTTGTAATTAGGATCTGCTAGCTGTAATCCTTGTAAATGAGGCCATGGTTGTTGAACAATATGCTTCTTGGGTAACTTCTTGGTCAGCTGTTTCGACATTACATAAGCTTTGACCGGTAGGACAAATGTTTTATCCCACTGTGATTTTATTTGTAGCTCACAGACGTGGTTGATTTCTGTTCTCATAGGACCCAACCCCGTGATGCTACCCCTTACATGTTGTCGGTCAAGCTTGAGCAGTTGAGCCGCTTTCTCGCTTATAAATGATTCTTCGGAACCTTGGTCTATTAGCGCGCGCAGTGGAATGATGTGACCTTGGTTGCTTCTTGCTTCCACCACAGCAGTCGCTAGTAGTGCTGATTTCTGTCTAGTAGTGAGATGTAACGCGATCACTGTGTTTGCTTGTACTTCTTCTATGTCTTCTACAACATGTAATGATGAAGCCAGTGGTTGTGAGGGACTCGTAGGGGCCACAGGCTCAGTCTGCTTTAGTTGATGTAGAAGAGAGTGATGACGTCGGTGACATATTCTACAGGACACAGGTACTCGACATTTTGATGCTGAATGCCCTGGCACTAGACAGTTGTAACATAAGTTGTTATTCTTGACATATTCGCTTCTCTCCGTAGGTTCCATCTTGGTAAACTCCTTGCAGTGACATAATGTATGACTTTCTTTACACATTACACAACTCCTGTTCTCGAAGGTAGGTATGGCAACATGGCATGTACTTCGCTCCTTGTTTGACTTCACTTCCCTTGTATTATTAGAAAGAAGTTCCAGCGTACGAAATTTGGCCTCTAGAAACTCCTTAAAATCGCTCCACTTCGGTAAGGGTTCAGAGTCACTCTTATAAGCATGTTCTTCCCAGTCTTTATGCGTCTCTGGGTCCAATTTCTGAACAAGCAAAAATAACACTAGTGGATCCCAAGAGTCAACAGAAACATTCAGGTTCTGAATATTGTGTAAACACTCTGACGTTGTATCTAAGAGTACTTTCAATTGAACAGATGATTGTGTGGTCATTTTACGCTGATTAACCAATTTCTTTAAATTATTGTTCAAAATTAATCGTTTGTTGCCATACCTTGTTTTCAGGATCAGCCATGCTTGTGAATAATTATCAGACGTAATTTGAATGTGCCTCAGTAACGACGATGCTTCGGCAGTAATACTTGTCTTCAAATAATGTAGCTTTTGTACATCACTTAACATCTTGTTATTATGCACGAGTGACATAAATAAATCCTTGAACGCGGGCCACTCTTCATAACTTCCACTAAAAGTAGGTAATTCGATCCGCGGCAAACGTACAAAGTTGTTTTGTGTTCCTGCTATAGCATAGCTTGCATTCGTAATAGAAGTTTCCATTAAAGTATCTTGCACTAAACTTGAAAGTCTGTCCATTAAATCTCCCCGGAGTACGTTGTATAAATCTTCGTAAATAAAAAACTCTTCATTCAAAAAGTATGGTAAAACACCCCTTTGGTCCGAAGGTGTAGCCTTAACCAACTCTTGATGTCCATTATTGAACGTAGTCCAGTACTCATCAATCATTTTAATGCGAGACTCGATGTAACCCTTGGTTAATCTTTCTTTAGGGCATTTCTTTAAGTTAGTTTGTGTTTTCCGAAGCACTATAGCACTATCTTCAAGCACAGCAAGTAATTGTTTTTGTTTATCAGTCATTGTTAACGATAAAACACTGCAATTTCACGTACAAGTCTATAAAACGTTGTTATAACTTTAAGCAATAAAACTTGTTTATATTCAATATAACTCATTAGTTTGAGGTGCAATTCGTTAGCATTTGCCGGCTCCTTATCTCTGGAATGCGCCTCGCTATTGTTCTCGCCGCCGGGCGGCCGGTGTCCGATGCACTAATTTATCCGGTTCGATTGCGACCATATGGTGGTTGTAATAAGGTTCACTTTGGTAAGTTGTGGTTTTTGCATTTAACAAAATCAGAAAGACGTGTGATCTTGTACGAGTTTATTAAGCGACTGATAGGACATATAAAATAGAAAGAGAAGGCGGGAATATACTTAAACAGGCATGCATAAGGTTCAAATTTAACACAACATATAGTTTGATTTATCTGTGTTTAGGGTAAAAAGGTTTGCCTGAAAGCAGCGGGCAATTTTGGCTAGTCCAAGTTCCGCAAACCTACGCACATCATTCCAGGTATCTCCATAAAACATAACCGCTGGCGCTTTGTCATCAGCGTAAGCAATGATGGACCCCAGCTCAATTTCAAAGTTGCAGATTGCAAAGTTGGTTCATGTATATTAGAAAGAACGTACGACCTTATACGTTCCCCTGGGGAACTCCATAGGTTACATCACATTCATCACTTACATGTTTCTCTATTTTGACTCTTTTCCTGTGATTTTGAAGATAATCTCTTAACAAAAATAGAAGAGTTCCTCTGATGCCAATGCTTTCCGATGTATTTATAAGAGTGTGTACAGATACCGTGTTGAAAGCCTTTTTTAAGTCTAGAAATACGGTCGGACACTTTTTTTATCAACTATTTCTAATATTTTCTAAGACAGGGATAATAGCATCTTCGGTGGAGTAACCTTTTTTAAAACCAAATTGATTTCAGGATAATACATTAAACTTGTTTATACAGGGTTCTTTTTGAGCAGTTAACCATATTTGAATAGATCAGCAGTACAATACATTTTGGAAAAAGAGTGGAAATTTTTTTCAAATATTTTTTGACAATTGTATCCATCAGACAAGATTAGACGCAAGGAATGCGTGGTTAACATCTGTCGGGTTACTCGAGCCCACGGTGTATATTTTTGGGGGAATGTGATTGTTTCAGTCTTTTAAATTTAGCAAATATTAAATTATTTACGCAAAAAACAATTTCTCCGGCTAGGTTCATACTCACATGAAAAGATCTCAGGTGTTCCTCTTTGACCACGGCGCAAATGCCGTTCTCCAGCTTGGGCTTCTTTTCTTCGGGCTCCAACATCTCTGGGTATCGTAAGCGGTCCGCCGGGGTCTCGGGGCCTCGCGACGGATCCATCGGGGACCGGGGACCTCGGAGGCGATCTGTCAGAGCCTGGGGGCCCTTCGAGCGGTCCGGGGGGCACTTTTGGTTTCGCAAATGGTCCTCGGAGCACCGCGTTCCTTGGAAACGCTCCCCCGGGGTTCGGGGGCGCCGCGAGTTGTTTTCTGGGGTGTTCGAGCGTCGCAAGTGCTTCACCGAGTTTTCTAGGTTTTCTAGGTCCGGTCGCAGTCGCTCCGTCGGGTGCTGCCGGTCCCGCGAGTGGTCCGCCGGGCGTCGCGGGCCCCCCGAGCCTTCCGCCGGAGGGCGCGGGTCGGCCGGGCGCGCGGGGCGGTGAAGTCTTTTGAGCGCCGGCACGGGCCGCAGCGGCTCCCGGAGCCCGTCCATCTGTGGGAGCTCCCGCGGGCGTTCCGGTGGGTTTCTTTGACACCAGGATCCGTTCGGCCTCGGGGGTGCCGAAGGTCCATCGACCCCGGCCGCGCGGGCTCGAGGTCCGTCCTCGGGGCCATCGGCCCCCGGGCGCGGGCCGCGCAGGCGCTCCTGCAGCCTCGTCAGCGGCAACGCGTCGTCGGAGTCGTCGGCGGAGGAGGAGTCGAAGTCCTCGGGCTCGGAGCTGGAGCTGGAGGTGGAGCCGTCGGGCGGCGGCAGCGCGGCGCGCGAGCAGGTGTGGCGCTCGGCGGGCGCCAGCGGCGAGGCGTGCGCCAGCAGCGGGTCGCGCGCCGCCCGGTAGCGCGGCACGCGCACGCGCAGCCGCCGCGCCAGCTCGCGCATCACCGCGTCGCAGCGCGCGTTGATCTGCGCACACACACACTCAACTGGGCGCCGGCGGCCCACGACTCACTGGACTGAAGTAGATGTCATATATTAAGCCGTAACACGTCCGGTTTTACTAAGATGGCCTAAGGGGTTTGTGGCGTTAGCCGCGACGGATAAAGAAGCCTTCCCCACTGGCTTCGTCACTTTTTCTTTAATATATGACATCTGCTTAAGTTTATCATTTATATACAGTAGTGTGACTACTAAAAAACACAAACCAAAATATTTGATATGGTTGTTTGATGTAAACTGGAGTCATTGTCACGATGAAAACAACTTCTATTCATAATAAAATTGTAATAGATGAGTTGTATATTATTATATTTTAATGGCTTTTGTGCAAAAATAATAACAAATTGAGCGTTGTACACTGATGCTGTACTTTTTTAGCAAACAACAGTCGTTTAATTGACGGTTTCGAATCGATGAAGTTACTAGAAAAAACCTCAAAAATGATATTTATATTTATTGGCAACCATATCATATGAGGGGTCTACCTTGAGCTCGGCGGCAGCGTCCTTGGGCGTCCACTGCAGGTTGACGATGTACAGGCGCGGGCGCGCGCGCGCCGGCCGCGCCATGCACCACAGCCGCGGGTAGCGCCGCAGCACCTGCGCGTACACAATTATATGTCTTATCGTCGCGCGAAAGTAGTCTCAGGAGACCGTCTTTAACATTTTTATTAATGAAAATCGACATTACAGGTCGGAGCCTCGATAGACGTTACCTTGAGGCTGGAGCCGAGGCACAGGATGACGTCGGCGGCGGCGGCGTGGCGCAGCGCGCCGGCCCAGTTGAGCGGCCACGAGTGTGGTGTGACGTTACCTTGAGGCTGGAGCCGAGGCACAGGATGACGTCGGCGGCGGCGGCGTGGCGCAGCGCGCCGGCCCAGTTGAGCGGCCACGAGTGTGGTGTGACGTTACCTTGAGGCTGGAGCCGAGGCACAGGATGACGTCGGCGGCGGCGGCGTGGCGCAGCGCGCCGGCCCAGTTGAGCGGCCACGAGTGTGGTGTGACGTTACCTTGAGGCTGGAGCCGAGGCACAGGATGACGTCGGCGGCGGCGGCGTGGCGCAGCGCGCCGGCCCAGTTGAGCGGCCACGAGTGTGGTGTGACGTTACCTTGAGGCTGGAGCCGAGGCACAGGATGACGTCGGCGGCGGCGGCGTGGCGCAGCGCGCCGGCCCAGTTGAGCGGCCACGAGTGTGGTGTGACGTTACCTTGAGGCTGGAGCCGAGGCACAGGATGACGTCGGCGGCGGCGGCGTGGCGCAGCGCGCCGGCCCAGTTGAGCGGCCACGAGTGTGGTGTGACGTTACCTTGAGGCTGGAGCCGAGGCACAGGATGACGTCGGCGGCGGCGGCGTGGCGCAGCGCGCCGGCCCAGTTGAGCGGCCACGAGTGTGGTGTGACGTTACCTTGAGGCTGGAGCCGAGGCACAGGATGACGTCGGCGGCGGCGGCGTGGCGCAGCGCGCCGGCCCAGTTGAGCGGCCACGAGTGTGGTGTGACGTTACCTTGAGGCTGGAGCCGAGGCACAGGATGACGTCGGCGGCGGCGGCGTGGCGCAGCGCGCCGGCCCAGTTGAGCGGCCACGAGTGTGGTGTGACGTTACCTTGAGGCTGGAGCCGAGGCACAGGATGACGTCGGCGGCGGCGGCGTGGCGCAGCGCGCCGGCCCAGTTGAGCGGCCAGGCGGCGCGCGCGCGCTCGCCGAAGTGCACGATCGTGTCCCGCAGCGGCCGCCCGCAGCGCGGCACGGGGCACGTGCGCCGCGTGCCGTGGGAGTAGCGCCGAGTACGCTGCCGTTGCAAACACAGCAGAAGTAGCTTTTTCATTTATGTTAACGCATACAAATCAAGTTCTCTACACTTGGAACGATCATCCACAATACTAATAAACAACAAGTAAACCTCACTGTCAATTACTGATAAGTACGAATAGGTATGTACATTTAAAAGTTTTGGTCCATCTTGCGATAAATAGATTTCTACTAATATTTTGCATGAACTTTAGAAAATTTTGAATACATTAACAAAATAGATTAATTTCCTAAAAAAAAATATTCTATAATACACAATAATTTTAGCTGCTTTCAATTCATTGCTTTGGTTTCTAATAATTAAGTACCTGTGTAGTGTCAAAATTCCTGAGCAGCACGGCGCGGCACTTCGGCGCGGCGCAGCGCTCCGCGAACATGTCGCCGTGCAGCTCGGCCAGCGAGCGGCGCGGCAAGCCGGAGCGCAGGTGCAGCCCGTCGCAGTTCTGCGACACCACGAACTTGCACAGCCCGCGCGCCACCAGCGCCGTCAGCGCCATGTGCGTGAACGTGGGCTGCGCGCGGGACACCTCCACGCGGCTGCAAACAAGACACTCTCTGTTCTACGACACTACGATCATGAGCATGTGCGCCAATATCGTCATCTTTGCGCTAGAGACTTCGACGCGACTGCAAACAAGACATTCTCATGTTCTGCGACACCAACACATGGACTTGCACAGCTCGCGCGCCACTAGCGCGATCTGCGCAAGCAGCCACTCACCCGATGTCCTCTCCCCGCTGCAGCCGGGTCTACGCGCCATGCGGACCGCGGTAGTCGGGGATGTACAACTGTATACACATCAACAACTATATCTAGTCCGTAGGACAGGCAGCCACTCACCCGATGTCCGCTCCCCGCTGCAGCCGGGTCCACACGCCATGCGGACCGCGGTAGTCGGGGATGTACAACTGTATACACATCAACAACTATATCTAGTCCGTAGGACAGGCAGCCACTCACCCGATGTCCTCTCCCCGCTGCAGCCGGGTCCACACGCCATGCGGACCGCGGTAGTCGGGGATGTCGGCCGCTGTGCTGATCCCTGCTCCGGTGTACACCTGTACACATACACTATAGTTATTTGAAGACTTAGTAAAAACGTTACAAAATATGTCATTATTTGACGACCGGTCTGGCCTAGTGGGTATTCATCATGCCTAAGGTAAGGGCATTTATTTGTGTGATGAGCACAGATATTTCTTCCTGTATATTATATAATAATATAACGTTGTCTGAGTGGGACTTAGTCAATTTGTGTAATAATGTCGTATAATATTTATTTATTTAATATTTATATTTATATGTAGAAAAAAAATGTGTTTGTGAGTAGTCATGTCAAAGATCAACGGATAAATTGTAAAAAACAGAACCTTATTACCTAATGAGCTTCCCCTTTTATCTATTGTGACAATATACTTAAGTACACATTCTGTAAATAGTGCAATTGAATACCAACTACTGGTTATGGTATAATACATATTAGACTACTACAATTTTTTTATACTACGCCAGTGGTAAACAAGAATACGGCCCGCCTGATGGTAAGCAGTCTCCGTAGCCTATGTACGCCTGCAACTCCAGAGGAGATACATGCGCGTTGCCGATCCTAGCTCTATCAATGACCAAATGATTGTCATGATGTTTGATGTCAATGTGTGCTAAATGTAATGTCTCAAGATTGCGTGGCAAAAAAGCGACACGTGATCGACAGCCCGCCTGTGTCCGGCCGGGCGTCCCTACACTACATCTACAAATGTAATGTGTAGGATGAGCTATATTTTGAACTTATTCTGGATTACATACAATTGAAGCAATACCAAAATCAATAGACCAGTTTTAATGATTTACACGGAACATCTCGTATAGAGCTTTGCCTATGGGTGATAGGAAAAAAAATTTGGTGTACAAACACTGTAGTAATTATAATAGATTATTTTTGCATCTAGTAAGCTTTTTGAGTTGACCAAGAGTCTACAGGTAGGTAATTAATCTTAAACTGCCATCCTAAACCAAATGAACCTATCATAAGGACAAAATTATTTTAAAAATTATTTTTTGAGATGAAGTGTTTTAGGCAAGTAAATGTTCACAATCAATTTTCATTAGAGATATCAATGCCTTAGTGTTGATGTTTGACAATTGAGTGACCGCAAAACTTATAGCGCAGTACAGCACCATCTGTTTTGGATGTCAAACTAAGAGGTTTTTTTTTTACTTTACCTCTCTATGACAATCAATTCTCTTTGCTAATAACACATACAGTTGCAATCAAGAACTTTTGTTTGTGCACTATGCTACCAATTAGGTACAGTCAAGTGTAAAAATATGGGTGTACACATCTTACTTAAAAATATGTCTCATAGCATCTTATTCCAGTGTAATAAGAGCGTAGTACCATATTTATGAGACGATTCTCTCGATACATATTTTTGCAGCTGACTGTACAACATAAGTTTCCCCTTAATTAGTATGAGTGTAAACTAAGATATACACCGTGTTTTTATTGATTTCCGTTAAAATTAAGGGTGCATTCCTGAGCTTAATTAAGTAACTTTCTCAAAGACATCAGTATTCTAATTAACTCCACTTTGAAGATAATCAAAAATTTATTTTTATCTTAATTTTATTTATAAGGCCCTTACGAGCGTATACACTTACCTCAGGGGCCTGTTTACATATTGATTAGTGTTTAGTACGAGTGTATACATTTGCTACTAAACAAACATATTTTCTTGAACGATTGATGCTCGAAATGACATTGATATGTCCCGTTTTTAATTGTTTGGTTGAACTAACCCTTTAACCATTTGACATTCCTTTCTAGTCATTTGATTTCGAACCGTAGTTCTTATAGTAGAGATGCGTTATTGTTTCAAGTATGTTGCCGCTACGGACTAAAGGGTTAAATATAATGCCCGTGTTAAAACCAGAGTCCGAAATAAACATTTTTAATTTAATTTAAAACATCGCTATATGCAACATTTAAATACTTATTATGAATTATAAAAAAAATATAAAATTTTTTTTTTTTAATTATCTATGCCATTCAGTTTCCTAAAATGTTCTTACTCATACCCGAGAGTTCACGGAATTCAATAAAAACATGAGTCCCTTGGTATTTGCTCCTGTATACTTCTACCTGTTTGCAGTCTAAGAGAATGTGTTTTGTTGTTTCCTTTTTCCATGCACACTCTGCACATGGGGCTATCTGATTTATCATTAAATTGTTCAAAAAATTACCCATTTACATGTGAGAACTTGGGTTGGCCTTATTTGTATTTTACCCAAAATATTTTTTAATTATAATATATTAACCCAACTGTTGTCACTATTACCATGAAATAAAATAAAAATTATATTTATTTTAGGTCTAACATGCAACTACAATTATAAAATTGCACTATTTTTGAAATACCAATAAACATTTGTAAAATAACATAAAAAAATGACTTACATTTGAACTGACTGTGCAACAGTAGCGCCCCTAACTGGGAATTCTCATGATATTCTCTAATTCAAACTTTTTTGAAAATATTGATATGAACAACACTAGCCAAACTGTGGTATCATTTAAGCACATTGACTTTTCAATAGTTTGCTTGTTTCTGGAGGCAACTTTACTGTAACAATCCCAACTTCTCAATTGTTTGATGTAACTGAATATGTTGTAAACAAAACAAACTAGGGAGACTAGATACAATTTATTGTGTCACACACACTTTGCTTTTCTTGGAGGGCCAATTGTGGCCTTAGTAAACTCCTCGAAACAAAAAGTAGTCAACGCAGTAAACTGACCATTAGCGTTATTTATAACAATTGAGATAAGTAAGATCTGTCAATGGTCAATTAAGCATGCTACTTTTAATACTGCAGGTTATCTGATAAAGTCGGGGTTTTGACGGATTCGTTAATGCTGTAAGCTGTGCTAACTGACCACGAGATGCTTGGCCTGGCGCACGACCCGCGCCAGCTCTCGGCACTTCTCGCGCAGCACGCTCGGGCTGTCCTCCACCTCCTCGGCGCGCTCGCGGGCCCGCGCGCGCCGCTCCGCCGCCAGCGCCGCCGCGGCCGCCCGGCGCGCCGCCTCGGCCCGGCTGCTGGCCTTGTCGCCGCCGCTGCTCTTGCTGGGGCCGCCGCCGCCGCCGCTGAGCCTGGCGCTCGAGCGCACGACGGCGCGCTCCATGGCGCCGCGGCTCACGACGCGCCCCGTCTCTCCAGCCTCTGCGCGCCGCCGCTGTCGATGCCCGTCGCCGCCCGCGGGCTCATGCTGGATGCGGGCTCTTTCACCGATCGCGATAGCCGTTCATAAACATTAAACGATGCCAATGGCCGTCTGACCTGTCAAAGTGTCACCTCGACGCTTCTAGTCGGTGTTGCCATTGCCACAGGGGCCATAAATCAACTTCGCTTCGTTCGGAAATTATGAATGAATTATCCAAATCATTTAATAAAACTTGACCCATTTTTTATAAGGAAATATAGTGAAAAAGAAGTGAGATTGAGATCCCTCCAAAAAACATTTTCATGTAAAATGTTACCAAGATGAAACCATAACGCTCGCACTGTTAAAAAGTTATTTGATTGTATGTAGAGCCAAGCTTTTAACTCTACAACTACTACTACTCTACTCTACTCCTAGTGAGTATTATATTCTTTGCTCTACAAGCCCTAACTTAACAAACTCTACATCTTAGTAAAAATATTTTGGCCGTTTCGTTACTACAAGAACTATTGCATAATAAAAAATTGTGAGTACATTTTTCACCTTACGCCTCCTTCTCCTCGGAAAACATGTCCAGCAGCTTCACGTCACCGAAAGATGTTGCGATGGATGTGTGATCGCACTAGATCGCATACGAAACGAACACATCCGTGGCAACCTCGGAATTCGTGACGTAGCGGATAAGCTGCAGGAAGTCGCCGCCGATGATATGGCCATATAAGCCGCAGACCAGTAGACTACGTCGGAAATAGATGCCTCAACCTCACTGTCCAAGGCCCTAGATCACTCGGCCGCGGTAGGCCTAAGAAGCGCTGGCTGGAGGTCGTGAGAGCGGACATGGAAGAGAACAATCTCACATCTGAGGATGCCGAAGACCGGGCAAAGTGGAGAAGATTAAGTAGGAAAGCGGACCCTAGCGCCAGGCTGGAAAAACGCTAGGTTGAAAAAGAGACGCCCATGTGATGTTAGTGAAACGGCCAAGTCACATATTTTGAATAATGTATATTTTGAATAAAGCATCAATTGCATCCACCCTTCCCAAAATTCAAATTCAAAATTCAAATTCAAAATTCAAAAATTTATTCTGCAAGTAGGCCTCAAGGGCTCTTTTACAAGTCAATACAACATTTATAGTAACATCATATAGTGACATGAAAAATACATAACAACATTTATAAATACAACAGCCAATACCTGGGTAAACATTACATTATAATAATCTTAAAATAAATAATTAATACAATACAATAGAGATGTATAGTCTCTATGGTTAAAAACACATTAAATCTGGAGATGTAAAAGGTCCCCAATGTCAGAGTACTAATACTAATAAAATTTGGAGGTGTAAAGTCTCTCCAAGTGTCAAAATAAAATTTATACTAAATAAATAAACCGCGTCTGGACTGTTAAACTAGCAGTCTCATAAACTAATGCTACATTCTGTACATAACTAGTATGTACCAAGTCAAGTATATTATACAATATGACAGAGACGTATAGTCTCCACGGTTAATACATTAAGTTTGGAGATGTATAAGGTCCCCACGGTCTGAGAAAAATAATAATACACAATAATAAGATTTGGAGGTGTAAAGGTTCTCCAAATGTCAAAGAAAAAAAAAAAAAAATTGTATGAAATACATATTTCACGTCAAGAGACTGTTAAGCTAACAATCTTAAAACTAGTTCTACAGAATACATAACTACTATGTATTTAATATGTCAATGTCATCATCAAAATAACTAAAACATAACAAACATTAATACATAAGGTTGAACAGCCAGAAACAACAGCGCCATATGCCTCTCCGGGACACTGCACGCAAAACTATTACAGCTTTTGAGACTGGATACTTGGCCATGATTCCGTGTCTCCCAAGTAGTCATCTATTTAATAGTATCCCTTTTTGAGAAGTGCATTTTTGACGTATTGCTTGAATGAAGTATAGGGCAGGTTCCATGCTTCTAAGGGTACTTTGTTATAAAATGTTACACAGTTTCCCATGAACGATTTTTTAACTTTCTGTAGACGAAACTTGGAGACTACTAACTTATGTTTATTTCGCGTATTATAACTATGGATATCGGACAGTTTCTTAAAGGACTTTATATTCTTATGCGTATACATTATCACATCTAGTATGTATTGTGAAGCTACTGTGAGAATATCTATTTCCTTGAATCGTTCTCTCAGTGAGTCACGAGAAGCCATGTTATAAATAGATCTGATTGCCCTCTTCTGAAGAACGAAGATGGTTTCTATGTCAGCTGCTTTGCCCCACGCCAGTATGCCATAAGACATAATACTGTGAAAGTAACTGAAGTAAACTAGGCGAGCTGTCTCCACGTCAGTAAACTGCCTGATTCTTCTTACTGCATACGCGGCAGAGCTCAACCTTTTCGCCAGGGCAGATATGTGAGGGGCCCATTGCAGTTTACTATCTAAAGTAAGGCCCAGAAAAACCGTATTCTCGACAAGGTCCAGCGTTTCGCCATTTAATGTGATGATAGTTTCAGATTTTCTTACATTCGGCAGCGAAAATTTGACACATTTCGTCTTTTTCGCATTAAGAAGTAAGTTATTTGCTGTGAACCATTCTAGTACCTTTTCCAAAGTTTCATTGACTTGGCTATAATCGCTCAGTTTCCTGTCAACTTTGAAAATTAGTGAGGTGTCATCAGCAAATAAGACTATCTCACATTTATGTTTTACAAGGTTCGGCAGATCATTTATATATACAAGGAAGAGAAAAGGACCCAAAATTGAACCCTGTGGAACTCCGAGCTTTACAGTCATTCCAGTAGACTCCGTTCCATTTACAACCACTTTCTGGGTTCTTTGGTTTAAGTAAGACTTAACAAGGCTTAGAGCTTCCGTTGACAGACCGTAGTGCTTCAGCTTGTGTAGAAGTGTGTCATGCTCCACGCAATCAAATGCTTTGGACAGATCGCAGAAGACACCTATAGCATCTAGCGAGTGTTCCCAGGCGTCGTATATGTGCTTGATTAGTACAGAGGCGGCATCAGTCGTCGAACGACCTCTTGTAAAACCAAATTGCCGATCTTGAAGTAGTTCATTCGAGTTGAAATGTCGAAGCAATTGGTTTAATACAATTTTTTCAAACACTTTACTGAGAACAGGAAGTATTGAAATAGGTCTAAAATTTCCAAGGTCATCTTTGCTGCCCGCTTTAAATAGAGGAATGACCTTACTGTACTTCATCAGATCGGGAAATACACATTCTCTAACACAAGCATTAAATATATCGGCCAAATACGGTGCCACTACGTCGATTACAGATTGCATGACTTTCACAGAGATCCCCCAAAGGTCCTCAGTATTCTTTAATTTCAAGGACTTGAACGTTTTAATGATTTCATGGGGGTCAGTATATTGGAAGTATAATTCCATGCTGCATTTCTTGACATTGTTTGTATCTAAGTAAACACCAGCCTTTGCTACAGAGGAGTTCAAGTTCCGTGTAGCATCTGTGGCTATGTTGGTGAAAAAGTGTTGAAAGGCGCCAGCAACATCCAGGTCTGCAGACAATATTCGGTCTTGAACTTTCAGTCTGTAGTGGCCATCACGGGGTTTCGTTTTTCCAGTTTCAGTGTTTATTACAGTCCAAGTAGCTTTTACTTTATTGTCAGCTGACCTGACTTTCTGACCTATAAAGGCAGACTTAGCCGCGGCGCAGACTTTCTTAAACACTTTTGAATATTTTCTTACATATTCTGCAAAATTCTCGTCATGGTTAATGCTCCTCATTTCATACAGGTCATACAATCTATTCCTACTCTTATGGATGCCCACTGTGGCCCATTCACTAAACCTTGTTTTCAGTGATCCTTGCTTTAGAGTCTTTGTTTTAAAAATATTCTTGTGGACGTCATGTATCACATTCGACAGTTCCTTGTATAGTGTATCAGGATCTTGCTCACCTGTAATCAGTGCTGGTACCTTGGATATAACACCTTCTCTAAACCTTTCCATTCGACTGGCAGTGATGGGTCTATATGTAAATGATTGCTGTTGTCTTATAACATTGACTTGGAAATAGGCTTTTTGACCACAGTGATCAGAGTTGAAGCAGCTAAAGATCTCTTTTTTTATAACTTCACAATTATAGAATACATTGTCCAAACATGTCGCCGTGCTAGCTGTAATCCTTGTGGGCTCGTTGAATAGCGGAAACAAGTCAAAAGACTGATAAAGGTTTAGAAGTCTTACAGTGTGTGCATGTGTGGGATCTAATATATTAACATTAAAGTCCCCACAAACTATTATCTTCTTACTGCTAACAAAGACTCGTTTCAACGCATCTTCCATCACGGACTCAAACTGGCTAAAATCCGACGAAGGTGGTCTATAGACACATATTATAATGTGACTCTCCATTTCCACACATGATATTTCTATAGTTCGCTCAATAGAAAGTTTGACTATGTCGTTTCTTTCCTTGCATTTAAATTTTCTTTTCACTATAATCAATGAGCCCCCGTGAATGGCCGACTTTCTACTGAACGAGCTAACTATATCATAATTATAAATATTGAGTAATAACAATTCATATTCCTTGAGCCAGTGTTCCGTAATACACATAATATCTACATCTAGAGATTCTAAGAACAGACCCACCTCTAATTCCTTGCTGGAGAAGCCCTGTAGGTTTTGGTGGACTAACATGATCTCGCGGGGCTTCTCCGCTGTCTCAGCAGTCAGTTTAAATGCTGTGGGCGCCCCCCGGGAGAGGCTGCGCTCGCGCCTGCGCTCGTGGCGCCGCTGGCGCTGTTGCCACTGGCTGCAGAGTCAAAAAGCCCAGGTTCAATGTTGTAAGCAAGCAATTTGGCTGTTGTAACTTTACAGTTTCTCGGTACATACAAATATTGATCATACAATGTGACATTATAAAAGTTTCTTTTGTACATTTGGTTGATATCCATAAAATGGTAGTTACTGTTGTAACATGTCACAGTGTACAGCATGGAATTTAATTCGGACACTCTAATAATCCCGGTTTCGATTTCGGGCCCGATAATCGTATTCCGTTTCACAGGGTATCAGCACATCGTTAATAATATTTGAAATGTAAAAATTATTCGTTTAATTTATTTCAATAATAATTTAATATAATTTTTAGAGTAAGTCGTACTAACACTGTATGGACGACCAAGGTCTGAAATAAATGATTTTTTATTTTTTATTTTTTTTATTTTTTTTTATTACTGTCTCTAATAGGGTTTTTGAAACGCTTGTAATACCTTCTATATTAACCAAACGTTGTCCTAAAATTCAACTTTTACCCTAAAACGGCTTTAAATATGTTAAATCAACAAAATATCTTTTGTTAGATGCTTTCGCGTCCAAAACGCTCTTTGGAAATTGTGTGACGTCACAGTTTACGGTTTGACACATAACTATATACATTCACACGTAACATCAAGGTCTGGTCACACACATTTACCTATACGCACACATATACAGCTTGTCCACCACCAAAATGGCTACGGCTTGAGTATAAAATTTTGGACTGAGAACATGACAACGGAGCCTTGGTTGATCGAACTGTCAAACCGAGAGTTGTGACGTCATCAGAATCTTCAATGTCGTTTCGACTTGGGTCACGTGACGTGTGTTAAAAGATATTTTAAATTCAATATTTACAAAAATATGCTCATTAGAGGTCCACTAAAGATAGTTTAACATGTTTTTATAATCCATAAGAATTTATTGGGATACAATTCTACGCTAAAATTTGTAAATTGAAACAACCCTATTGCCAAAAATGTTCAATGTTTTATATTTTTGCATATTTGCATTTCAAATATTGTAAACAATGTGCTGATATTTGGTGAAACGGAAAAATATTCTGTCTCGGGCCCAAAATCGGGTCTAATATTAGGCCTGACAAAGTGTGGATGTAATTGGCACTTAAGGAACTTTGTAGAGTTAGAAGCTTGGCCCTGCATAAGATCTTCGTGAACTTTTTGAGAGTGCGAGCCTCATGGTTTCGTCTTGGCTACATTTTACATGAAAATGTTTATTTAGAGGGATAACACTTACTAATGACCTAGTACATCATCAGAAAAAATAACCAGGCCGAAAAGCTACTAAGACACAAGATGTTCCCTTATCCTGCCGCGGCATTTATTTATTCAACATGCTCACATGTGACAGCAAAGAATATAATACTCACCAGGAGCTTGACAGTCACCCTAAAGAAAGAAAGGGGTCTCCTCGAGCTATCTCGTCCAGTACACGGTTTTTGTGGTGAGAGCGCAGTCTATGCCAAAGTTCTAGTATAATATACAGCAGCGGTATCATGGTCGCATTTTTATCAGGCATGGTGACAAATGATAAAGCGCCATCTTAGCCCCACAGGACAGTCTATGCTTGGTCTATTCTTTAATATGGTAAGTCAATGACATTCTCAAGCTAAATGCACCGAGTGCACGAGTAAAGAATTTTATGCACATTTAATTCTGAATGACATGTTAACCATAGATTATAGATACTTCAAAACGTCATGGCATCGCTGTCAGTGTCAACTTCTTTCAGAAAGTTTGACAGGTGAGTGAAGTGCGATTTGTGTATACAATTTAGAAAATCGGTATAAATCTTTGAATATTGGGGTGATTTTTGATAAAATTCGACTGCAATAGACGCAGTGTGTCCCTGTTAATGATTGTGAAATAATATTTTGTTGATAAAACTTGTGTTTTTTTGCAGTTACTTGTCATACTTTGGAACATCTTCAACATGGTAAATATCTCTTGTTTTTGACTTTAATATTAACCAAATACGTGGTCGAGGCCCACATAATGATTAAGCATATTTAAACAGGTATATTTTCTCACATAGTGATTTATTTTTTGGTTTCAACTTAACCTCTCTTGTTGTTATTCCTCGATCGCGGCCCGACCCGACCCAATGAAGCTTGATGTTGTGTTGTATGTTGCAGCCGCGCGAAATCAAGGACATTAAGGATTTCCTCCTGAAGGCGAGAAGGAAAGACGCTAAATGTAAGTAGACTCAAGTTGTAATTTTTCTAAGTAACGTAAAAATGAAATCTTAAAAACGTTCGATAAGTACGCAGTGTCATTTAAATTGGGAGATTTTACGTAAAAGTTGTGAAAGTAGTGATCAGCCGGGTCCACGCAGAGTCCGAGGCGACGCGCTCGGGCGAGGTAAACGCGCGCGCTGCCGCGGCCGAGGCATGTCTACACTGGCCGTATTGTGCGTGAGGAAATTGCCTCGCGCGTATGCTCGCTCTGTGTGGACCCAGCTATCTATGTAAACAATGTTGGTGCAACCCTAAGACAAACAAGACAAGTTTCACCCAATTTGTGAATTCATCAACCTACTACAATGTTGCCAACAAGGAGACTAATAAATATTTTGCCTTGAAGATGGTTAAAATATGTATTCTGGATATGTTCTGTATGTTATAGCATAATTGTTGGTTTTATGAGAGGAACCTATTTTTTCAAATGTAATAATTTTTGCAGCTGTGAAGATAAAGAAGAACCCTGAGAATGTGAAGTTCAAGGTGCGCTGCTCACGCTTCCTTTACACCCTGGTCATCACCGACAAGGAGAAGGCCGAGAAGCTAAAGCAGAGCCTGCCCCCAGGTATGAGCCCCACTGAAATAACTATTACTTTATGGTCAATACAATGAATGTGAAGGAAGGAATTAAGGCTTAGTACAAGAACAAAGTCAATGTCACAGTGTGGTTTTTTTTCCACTGACAATTCCAAATACCAAGTTTATAGTAGTATGGAAACTTTGAAAATCATGGAAGTGGTAGAGGGTAATCCTAATGGTATATCCTAATGTTAGCACAAGTTTTTTGTATTTTAAAATAAATTACATGGTGAATTTAACCTTTTGAACGCCAGACGACAAAGGAACATGCCGTGCCCCGGACGCTGGCTATCACGATTATTTAAGCGAAATTGAACTTTACGGAGTCTCGCGTTAGTCCCTATTGCATTGGCGAAACTGTCGGCTGTAGCCGTCGTTGGCGTCCTTGGCAAGTCGTCGTCAGATGTCGGCCATAGCCGACGGTGGCGGTCAAAGGGTTAATTGCATATAGTGCTTATGTGTTTTGAGTATGATATTGACAAATTTGTTTATGATAATGATGACTAAGAAAGTAGAAACATCTCAACTGTGTATTTTATCTAATTATAAAGCTTTTTACAAGCTTTTATATAATTTTTAACTTTCAATGTTTCCATGTATGTAGTATGAATGTTCAGGTTAAATCTTGCAAGCTACATTAGGTCTAATTTAGATTCCCATTATTGAATTGGGTTGAAACTTAACATACATATTGATACCCTAGTTTAGAGTCATACTAATTATCTGGCAAATTTGGTTGTAATAACAACTTTAATATCTGTGCACTATGGTACTAATTACAACCATTTTTTCTCCGTAATCTATATGATAGTTAACTAGGATATCAATATGTAAGTTGGGTGACAAGGTGCTCACAATTGTACCATTGAGATGATCTGCTCAGACACAGGTGGCCATAGGAACTCGGTGATATAACAATAACAACACAACCTATTTATGTTTGGGTTTGTTAGAATTGTCTTGATGAGTATTATTTGCAATAAGTTTTGTTTTGTTGTACAATAAGTTTGTTTTCATTGTTGCAGGTCTCCAGGTGAAGGAAGTGAAGTAATGACTAAGCATAGCCAATAAAACATAAAATCCACTGCTGTGTTTCACTTAAACTATTCAATTAGGAAAAAGGATAATTTACATGGTATTCATTTTTCACTTAAAAGTTAGAAACAATAAATAGAAAAAATCATCACCACATCTTTGATGATTTCGTATAATCGTGAGCGAATTTTTATTTATTTTATAAATACTAATAAACAAATTATAAAGCCTACAATATGTAAATTGAAATTAAAAATAAATAAATTTTCAATTAAAAATATCATACGAGATGCATTCCATGTAAATAGGCCTTTTTAACCTTTCAAACGCCAAGAACACCTAAAGTCGTCGGAACTAGTCGTGCCCACTACAGGTGTCATGGCGGATGCTGTCAAAGTAACCTTCACACTGTCAAGCAAGGTTTACAGTAGCTCGCTTGCGCCCGGGTTAAAGGTTAAAGGCCCTTTGGAAACCTTTGCTATCACATATACCGTAGCTCAATTACTGAATAAAGCAGAGACGCTTTTCAGCCACATATTTTGACCAAGGTGTTGTTTGTGATGTTAGGGCTTGTAGAGTTAGAAGCTTAGCTCTACAAGAGATCTGATAACTTTTTGACAGTGCGAGCCTCATGGTTTCGTCTTGGCAACGTTTTACAAATTAAGGTTAGATGGGGTTAGCGAATCACCGGGCAAGAGAAACACGTAGGGAATCCCCATACAGCTTTAGTGCTGAGCAAAATAAACTAGAAGTCGGACCAACATAAGTTGGCAGCGATTTTGACAGCTTCGATAGTGCAAGTGTTATTTTAGTGAGAGTCAGAATGGCGGGTGTACCTAAATAAAATTAAATGAAAACCATACCATATTTTTGTACCTAATTTGTACTATTAAAAAGTACCCCCTTAAAAAAAATTTTACTTCACGGTACTTAAAGTTATCACCAAAAAACTACACCCGCCATCCTGACAGTCAGAATGGCGGGTGTACTTTATTACGCTATATTCCCGTGGTTATTGGTAAATTCTATAAAAGCCAAATTTTTGTACCTTCATATGAGCCATTTTATTTGTGGTTTCCAACTTTTACTTATATTTTGCTTGCTATTACACTTTTGCAGGCGTTATAACTTTTTAAGTTATCGATCTCATTTTTAAGAAAAAACGCTAAGGTACAAATATTTTTATTAAGCCAGGATTTAGTACCTTTAATGTTTAATCTGTTAAAGTTCAAATAACTCAGAAAATCATGACTTAAAAAAGGCTAGGCGCCAGTTCAAAGAAATCCTAAGAAAAAACATTTTTAATTCCAAATACCAAGTTCCTGGCGTAATAAAAACAATTGTACCTTAGTGTACCACTTCAAAATAGCGAGTATAACCAAGATTTACTCTATACAAGACTTTATCTTAAAATTAGGTCGAATGAAAAAATAAAATAAAAATACACGTGAGGTTATGTTGCGGGTAAGGCTAGAACCTCGCCAAATATCACCAAGGGGGGGGGTGCACAAGCCCTGATTAGTACATCAGTCGATTTCAAATAATAGGTACATAAATATTTATAAATATTTACATAGAAAACACCCATGACTCAGGAACAAAATATCCATGCTCATCACACGAATAAATGCGTTTACCAGGATTTGAACCCGGGACCATCGGCTTCTGAGGCAGGGTCACTACCCAGTACCCACTAGGCCAAACCAGTCGTCACATAGACTATGTGATTATTTATAAGCCAATGTCTATTCAAATAAAACTCTTTTCAGTCAACACCAAAGATATGTTTGCACGTGGTTTGCACTTCTGCACCTTAATTCTTTAGTAATACCTAAGACGTATTACAGTCTATGTCGTAGATTGATCTTACTCCTTACAGTTGCTGAATCTTGCAAGTAATCTAACTTGACTGATTGTAGCGTTATGGTTCCAAGTTCCAATAATGTTCATAATAGTAGTCGTCCATAATAGGACGTGTCCATTTACACCCATAGCATGTCTGGAAAAGTAACGCAATGGCACCAAGTGTTTACTGACCCGCCTCAACCTTCCACCCTGTATCCCGACAGGCCCGACATGCCGGCGCGCCGCGACAGGACCGGCACCGCGGCGCGGCAGTCACCGCGCACCCGCCGTGCCCAGCGTTCGTTAGGCTCTTCCGCGGCCCCGCGTGTACTTGAACAACTTCGCTGCTTTACGAACTTGTTCAACTTTTCTTTCTGTAGTGTGACTTTGATTTTAAGTTAACATGCATTGTAATGAAGTTTTAGATGGAGGTTTAAGGAGTTTGCCAAGTTTTGGATTGTAACAAGCCGCTATTACGTAAGTGACTTCAATTAATTATACTTCGTTTTTTAGGGTTCAGTACCTTAAAAGGAAAAACGGAATATAAGGGTTCCGTTTAATATAAGCAGAGATCGGACAAATTTGCGTCATTGCTCGCAATAATGTGGACATGACTCCAAAATTAATCAAATATGTAATCATTTAATTAATTTCTTACTTGACTTAAATTTTAATTCCTAGTCAATAAATACAAAAGTTGTGGGCGATAACCTCAAAATCGGGATAAACTAAACAAAGAACAGAAAATAAACTCTGAATTATACTGGAATAATAATATTCCTATAAAACTACTTAAGTTTGCCCATTAACATCAGTGGAGTGCGAGCGGAGTTTTTCAGCACTTAAGTATATTTTTGATGTAAAAGAAATAGACTGACTGCAGAAAATTTGGAAAAAATACTGATTATTTTCTTTAATAAATCTATACTTTATCAAACTTTTGTATTTATTGACTAGGAATTAAAATTTAAGTCAAGTAAGAAATTAATTAAATGATTACATATTTGATTAATTTTGGAGTCATGTCAACATTATTGCGAGCAATGACGCAAATTTGTCCGATCTCTGAATATAAGGGATCACTTTGTTGTCCGTCCGTCCGTTCGTCAGTCAATTCTCTTTATCTCAGGAACGCGTGGAGGTATCGAGTTGAAATTAATACCGTATACTCAGGTCTACAGTCCCTTAATGCAGTGAAAAAATCAAATATCTAAGTTAACGTAAAAAGAGATACGGCCGTTTATGCCGCAAAAACGTATATGTCGACTCTCTCAAGGGAATCGAAATTTATAGGGTAGTTCCGTTGACCTGGAACTAAGAAAGTTGGCAAGTAAGATATATGAGTGATACTTACCTATCGTCTTATTACAGGGAAAATCTGAAAACTCAATTTACTTCAAAATAGTACCGCAAAAAGTACCCGATTTGGAATTTCAAGCTTACTTCTGCGAAGTTCTTTGTAACGCTAAAAAGACGAAGTAGTTACCTGCCTACTGCCCATAGGTATATGTGGACGGTAAACAAAACATGTACCTATCGAGAGAATCGTCTCATAAATATGGAATACATATTACACTGGAATAATATGCTATGGGACATATTTTTGAGTAAGATGTGTACATCCATATTTTTACACTTGACTGTACATTTTATGTTGGTAGGTTATTCATTATTAGTATCGAATCGATATTAGTATGTACTTTTTACTGTCGACAGAACCGCATTTAGACTTTTCGACACAGTTCAATGAAATAGCCGGAAATCGTTATATTTTATAAAGTTGCCAACAGCAACACAAAATAATAGTTATACATTGGTATAACCACCAAGCCATTGCATTGCATTGGAGCCAAGCTTCTAACTCTACAAACCCTAACTTCACAAACTACACCTTAGTCAAAATAATATGAATTACCATTTTTGTATTGATTACATTACCTACGAAATTTCATTAAAAAAAACAATATGTATATTGAAAGAGGTAATAATAATATGAATATAAATTAATTAAAACAAAAAAATGGTCATTATACTTATTTGTAATAATTATGTCCTAAAAACAAAATTAACGGATCGTTTACAAACATTCTTGTCCTTGTAAAATTAAAATCACTACTTAATTGAATAAATTAATGAGTATGAATGTGAGTTGAATTTTTAATTTAATTTATTTATTTAAGAAACAAACAGTCTTTTATAGTTATATATAGCACAGGAACTTTTCTTAAAACTAGACTTACAGTTTCCTTAATAAAAATATTTTAACATCATGCTTATTAAGTAGTTTCTACATAGTAAAACAGAGCTATTTGTGCGCGCAAAAACAAAAAACAAACAAAAGAAAAGAAAAATTATGAGAATAAAAACATAAGAGCATTATAACAACCTTATGGTATTGTTTACAAACTGAAATCTCAAGGATTTATTATCTATTAATAAAGAAATTATAAAAAGCAGTAACATCTAATACTGAGATTATTTCTTTATAGCGCCAATCTAAACATTTGGGTTACTAATTATTACACTGCATAGATAGTGTTTTAAATCTATTAAGTATTTTATTGCTAATGTCGACTCCATAGCTCGCTATTAGTCATACCGTGCGATAAAAACTTCGATGCCTGGTAATGATATTTTTCTCTTTGCGATTCTCATGATTCTCAGTCCGTAGCGCTACGCCGTAGCGTGTTTTCTAAACCGATGCTACACGAAAGACGCTACGCCGACGAACAATTGAGATATAAATCCCAGTAGTTACCACCAACGGCCCGATTCGAAGAATGAGATACGATAACGATAAGTTCTGGTTTAGATAAGTTCTCATTTAGATATCGTTTGTATGTCATATAATTGACAGAAGCAGTTCGATTCCGGCAACCAATGTCACTTTGACGTTAGAAATATCGTATATAGATCTCATTGGGATCACAGCGGAATCGAAATAAACGTCAATTTTGACATGTCGGTTAGTTATCGATTTTTTAAAGATCTATCTTAATCATTCTTCGAATAGGGCCGCAACTCACTTTGGTGGTTGTAGCCGCCGTGCAGGTCAGGATGTCGACGACTTAAATAAAACTTCGATTTATAATGAAGCGAAGTATAATCTTCCAAAGGGTACTGTTTACAAGGGTTCTTGTCAAAACGGTTCAATGTAGAAATTAGGTGTTGATAGTATGGAGGATGATGAAAAAGTGATTTGCAATATATGATCAGTACAAAAAGGTAGTTTAAATTTAGATGCTTCTAATTGGCCGCGATACAGAGTATGTTGAGCGCTCCTATTGGTGCTTTTAAAAAGTGCGCTTAGCTACTGCATTGATTTTTATATAATAATAAGTTGCATTCGCAACAGTGGTAACTAGTGGGAATTTTCATTCCCAGTTGTTACCACCAACAATTCTAATGTTTATTAAAACTGACAAAAATATCATAATCTCAATAAACGTTTTTTTTAAATAAGGTTATCGGTAAAAATATGAAATAATTCTACACAAATCAGTTTAACAATATAGCCACGACCAGCAAAACAAAAAGGAGCAATACAAATACGAGTACACACACATAGTTTACGAAATCACCTGTCGACGTAAAACATTCCCACTTCATATTTATCTAGGTATTTTTGTTAATATTTAACATTAAAATATGTTGGTTGGTGGTATCTACTGGGATTTTTTCTCAGTTGTTACCACTGGGAACAGGTGGGAAAAAAATCCCAGTTGTTACCACACACAAGCTGTTTTTTTAAATCAAAAATCTAAATATTTCTAGCG
The DNA here is from genome assembly GCF_033807575.1 of Cydia pomonella. Taxonomy (NCBI): domain Eukaryota; kingdom Metazoa; phylum Arthropoda; class Insecta; order Lepidoptera; family Tortricidae; genus Cydia; species Cydia pomonella. The sequence continues at coordinate 23,627,401 of NC_084712.1, read as the reverse complement.
GTTTTTAGGGTTCCGTAGCCAAATGGCAAAAAACGGAACCCTTATGGATTCGTCATGTCCGTCTGTCTGTCCGATTATGTCACAGCCACTTTTTTCCGAAACTATAAGAACTATACTGTTCAAACTTGGTAAGTTGATGTATTCTAGTAACCGCATTAAGATTTTCACACAAAAATAGAAAAAAAAACAATAAATTTTGGGGGTTCCCCATACTTAGAACTGAAACTCAATTTTTTTTCCATCAAACCCATACGTGTGGTGTATCTATGGATAGGTCTTCAAAAATGATATTGTGGTTTCGAATATAATTTTTTTCTAAACTGAATAGTTTGCGCGAGAGACACTTCCAAAGTGGTAAAATGTGTCCCCCCCCCCCCTGTAACTTTTAAAATAAGAGAATGATAAAACTAAAAAAAATATATGATGTACATTACCATGCAAACTTCCACCGAAAATTGGTTTGTACGAGATCTAGTAAGTAGTTTTTTTTAATACGTCATAAAATTAAAAAAAAATATTTTTTTCATCAAACCCATACGTGTGGGTGGATAGGTCTTCAAAAATGATATTGAGGTTTCTAATATCATTTTTTTCTAAACTGAATAGTTTGTGCGAGAGACACTTCCAAAGTGGTAAAATGTGTCCCCCCCCCTGTAACTTCTAAAAGAATAGAATGATAAAACTAAAAAAAATATATTACATACATTACCATGCAAACTTTTGAACGAGATAAGTAGTTTTTTTTTTTAACTTTTTTTTTTGATAAATGGTACGGAACTCTTCATGGGCGAGTCCGAGGCCGCTTTTTTCTTCTTCCTCTTCCTAGCGTTTGTCCCGTTTTATTGCCACGGCTTACGGGAACCTGGGGTCTGCTTGGCAACTAATCCCAAGAATTGGCGTAGGCAGTAGTTTTTACGAAAGCGACTGCCATCTGACCTTCCAACCTCCTCCTCGGTTTCCTCACGATATTTTCCTTCATCGAAAAGGGATTGGTAAATATCAAATGATATATTGTACATATGTTCCGAAAAACTCATTGGTACGAGCTGGGGTTTGAACCCACGACCTCCTGATTGACGCACGCTCTTACCTCGTACCGCTAGGCTTACCTACAAAGCGGTTTCCTCTTTTAAATAATTTATAATTCAAATGTTTTAATTTAACCACCAGATGTATTCAGATTGGTTGGGGAGCCCAAGAGGGGATTTTTGTAGTTACTCGAGCGAGTGATATCTTGCTACCCCGTGGAGTCTACTTTAACCACTTTTAGCCGTCTATGTTGATCCGTTGGTTGGTGTGGTGTTCAACTAATTGTTAATCTAATTCTGCTTTACTATTACTAAATTTGACAATTATTTGTAAGAATTTTCTTAATCTGACGGTTATAATGTGAAAATCGTGCGTCGAGCTTGGGATAGTCAGATTAAGGAAATGCATAAAAATAATTGACAGATTAAGTTATAGAAAAATTATAGCATTAACTTGGACCAAAATGACCAAAGCCACAATCTACCTAACTATTTTTTTACCCTCCACCATCCCCCCGAAATTTTCAAAAATCTGTAGACGCTGTCGTGCTCAGTACTGGATAAGACAACTTTTTATATCCTTTATTTCTTCCTATCATCTAATCCTTCGATTCCAATAGGTCTCTAGGTCTCTACGGCGCTCAAGTAATTACACATTTAGCATCGCCGGCTCCCCAGCTAGAATGTTTAGGCACTAACAATGTGTTGACAGTAACCGAGTCGTGTTCAAATGTTTGTCAGCGGCTTGTATTGTACACGACGTATGTAAACGTCGATGGCACGGCCAGTTGGGCGGGGGCGGGGACATCGTGTCCGCAAAACGTTATGCAGTTATACTTACGTTCATTGAACAGATTAAACGTTGAACCGTGGACTAGACACAGCAAATGCTTTTGTACTTTTTTGTACGCGCTCCATTAACAATAAACAATAATGCTTGGGCTCTGATAATTATTGAAAATAAATTTTGCTATTGATGTTACTTATCTCATTTGTATTTTAATGTTGGTAATTGTGTTATTTAAATTTAATTATTTTTATTATTATTTGTGTGTTTTTAGGGTTCCGTAATCAACTAGGAACCTTTATAGTTTTGCCATGTCCGTCTGTCTGTCTGACTGTCCGAGGCTTTGCTCCGTGGTCGTTAGTGCTAGAATGATGAAATTTGGCATGGACATATAAACCAATAAAGCCGACAAAGTCGTACAATAAAATCTATTTTTTTTTTGCTTATTTTACTCGTTCTATTTTTTTTTAATATTTAATTTGTCTAAAATAGCTTGATTGGCTGTATGAGTAAATGAGTAAGGTACTCATGTTCACATGTACACATGTTCTTGGCCGGTTTTTTTAATAATAATAATAGAACCCATAAAGTTATAACATAAACTTTATGGGCTCTTGACCTGAATTGTAACGTTTTATTATTTATTTATTTATTTACTCTCTTGTTCCAGGGTTTAATTTTGTCAGATATTTGTTGTTGTGGATGTTGACTGTATTTAAAATCATTTATTTCACACCATCCATGAAATAAAGCATCACCAGGGTGCCTAGCCAAGATGCCAATCGTTTGCGCCGTAGCGAACGAAACGGTAATCTCTCTAACACACTTGATAGATACATTAGCGTTTCGTTCGCTACGGAGACGATTGGCCTCTTGGCTAGGCACCCTGAACATTGACAGAGAAACGTAGGCAGCAGTTATTAGTACGGTCGCCAAGCCGCTCCGAGGCCAGATTTAATAGCCATAGTTGCCTGAAAATAAATGTTATTTAATTTAATTTAATTTAATTGACTCAGCTCGGCCTTACCCACAACCGGTATCAATGTGTTCGGACAGTTCTCCTGATCACCGTACATGCGGTAGTAAAGCGGAAAAATGGTGGAGGGGATAGTAATGACGTCACAAAGATGGCGGCCGGACCTATTCTTTTTGGCGGTGTATCTCGAAAACCACTTAACCGATTTTAATCATCGAGGTGTCAAATAATAGCTTATATTATGGAGATTATTTCCTTTTCTACAAACATTTACGTGAAACCTATAGGAAAAAAAATAATCACAAAAAACAGTTTTTTTATAAAATTATTATTTTTTATTTTGTAAAAATCTCCGTAAATATTAGCATTTCGCAAATTTTGTTTAATATAAAACATATTGCTTCATTATCAAGGAATATAATGAGCCTTAAAACATACAGATCGAGTAATAAACAATGAAGCTACACTCGTTTATTTGCGCATGGGTAACGATAACTGGCTTTTACCGGTCGAAACTGTGGTGACTGTTACGATACGTATTGAATGGAATTTATAGAGTATCGGTTTTAATTACTGAAATTATAATTAAAATTATAAAAACCAGACACAATAATGTTACCTTACTTCGACGTTTAGTCTCTTTTTTCGTCTTAATCATAGGTAGGTACATATTTCTTTTTACTTAAAAATTTTATACAGGGTGAACTTTTAACCACCAGTCATACTCTGCGCAGCGACTTTATAGGTCATACTTAACAACTTTTACTATGGGACCAATTCCGAAATCGCGAAAAAATTTTGACTGTCCCATATAAAGGTGCGACCAACTTTACCAGACCAACACTTTTCCAAACTGAGCTACAGCTGTCCGATGAAGTTAAGTACTTAGGACTAACTCTCGACAATAAACTCAATTGGAACAACCACATCAACAAACGGATAGACAAGGCGGGAGTTGTATTCTGGCAGTGCAGAAGGATGATTGGTAAGAGGTGGGGACTCAACCCGAAAATTACCCTCTGGCTCTATAAGACGATAATCCGCCCCTTACTCTGTTACGGTGCTCTGGTTTGGTGGCCAAGAACAAACCTAGGCAACGTACGAGACAAACTACAAAGACTTCAAAGGCTCGCATGCGCGGCCACCACTGGCTGCACGAGGTCTACCTCGACTGCAGCCATGGAGGTCATGCTGAACCTTCCACCGCTGCACCTACACATACAGCAAGAGGCCAGTCTCTCAGCGGTAAGGTTGCGAACCCTCAAGATATGGTCTAACATCACAGGAGCTCTTCACACAAAATGCCTGGAAAAGGTGTATGACGAATTTCCAGTGCTTAGGTCAGGCACGGACCGGATTCACAAACAAGCTATCTTCGATAAAAGGTACAAAATACAGTTATATGAGGACGACAATCATGAAGGACTCAATCCCCGGGAGCTGAGAATCTTCACTGATGGGTCCAAAACAGACAGCGGATCGGGCTCTGGAACCTTCTCAGAAGACCTGAACATGTCGATCACCACTCCGCTAGGAGCCCATAACTCGGTATTCCAAGCTGAGTGCATGGGCATCATAAACGCGGCGGCTGCCATCACTGCAAGGAAGGTAGTAGGATCCTCCATCCGCATACTCTCCGACAGTAGAGCAGTCTTAATGGCTCTAAATAGCCATATAGTTACATCCAAACTTATACACGAATGCCACGAACGACTAATGGAGGTATGTCATAATAACAAGATCACCCTACAATGGATCAAGGGACACAGTGGATCCCGAGGTAACGATGCTGCGGACGAGCTTGCCAGGCAAGGATCGAATGCGGGGGCGATTGGTCCGGAACCGATTCTTCCGATACCATTTAGCAAGGTACGCTCAATGCTGCTGGCACGTACAGGGAAACTACACACAGAACACTGGCTGAACCAGACTGGATGCAGACAGGCAAAAGAAGCCATGCCTGGCATCAACGGAAAACTCACAAGGGCGCTCCTGCAACTAGGGAAGGTCCGACTGAGTATGGTAACCAGTGTCATAACAGGTCATGGACTATTTAACAAACATCTTTTCACAACAGGTGTCACAGACAGTCTCCTGTGCCGAGGTTGCATGGAGACAGAAGAAACAGCCTCTCACGTGGTGCTGGAATGCAGCGGAGTGACTCCATACAGGGCTAAACATCTCGGATCTCCGAGAGACCTCCCCGAGGTCCTACTCAACATCAAAGGTTTGATAGGATTCCTCGAGGAGCTGGGCTGGCAGGACTAGCCCACCCCCAACATATCACGCAAAATAGGCGCAAGTCGTCGAGTTGCGGAAAAATCGCCCGAATACAATACAATACAATACAATACAAGGTGCGACCAGACCGCAGCTTAAAAAAACGGTCACGATACGGAATCGCAGTGACGCGTCGTATGCGTACCGTTTTTGACGCATGCTCCCCACACCGCTGTTTAAAAAACGGTGACGGTACGGAATCGCAGTGACGTGCTTCACGCGAATCTTTTTTGTTCGCAAAACAGTTGCGTCTTTTACGTCACCGGTACGGTGTCTGCCATAAGATCTCCGTGTAATATTTTTTGCGATTTTTACGCAGTTCAATTTACGGTGCGTCAGCTTATTTTAAGCAGCGGTGTGGCGAGCATGCGTCATGGACCCGGGTACGTCCTTAAACTACGTCCAAAAGAGAGGTATGGGCATTGTGAATATCATCTCGCTTTGTGTGGTAGGGCACAGCCAGTGGGTGTCATTCCAGATCCAAATTTTCTTGCGTGATTCGGCATTGGTCCCATAATAAAAGTTGTTCAGTATGACCTGTAAAGTCACTGCGCAGAGTATGGCTGGTGGTTAAAATTTCATCTTATACCTATATTCGACACAAGTAGTAAGTACTTACAGACCAACTATGATACACATTTTGCCTGTATAGTGATACATAGTGAATAAATTAATACCTGATTTAAAAAATAAAACAAAAATAACAAATAGCATGTTATTTAATTCAGTAATCACTAATCAGTCTTAAACAATGAACATCATACTTTTAGATTAGACAACAAAATGTATATTTATACTGTGTTTCGACTTGAAAGATTTTACTGCTTTAAAACATAAGACAAACCTACCAACCAAATGTATAAAAAAAAATGTTTTTTGTGATTATTATTTTTTATTATTTTAGGTTTCACGTAAATGTTTGTAAAAAGGAAATAATCTCCATAATATAAGCTATTAGTTGACACCTCGATGAATACAATCGGTTAAGTGGTTTTCGAGATACACCGCCAAAAAGAATAGGTCCGGACGCCATCTTTGTGACGTCATTACTATCCCCTCCCACCATTTTTCCGCTTTACTACCGCATGTACGGTGATCAGGAGAAACGCCCGAACACATTGATACCGGTTGTGGGTAAGGCCGAGCTGAGTCAATTAAATCTGGCCTCGGAGCGGCTTGGGAACTACTAATAGTAAAAGTTGTTCAGTATGACCTATAAAGTCGCTGCGCAGAGTATGACTGGTGGTTAAAAGTTCACCCTGTATAAAAATTTTTAGTAAAAAGAAATATGTACCTACCTATGATTAAGATGAAAAAAGAGACTAAACGTCGAAGTAAGGTAACATTATTGTGTCTGGTTTTTATAATTGTCATTATAATTTCAGTAATTAAAACCGATACTCTATAAATTCCATTCAATACGTATCGTAACAGTCACCACAGTTTCGACCGGTAAAAGCCAGTTATCGTTACCCATGCGCAAATAAATGAGTGTAGCTTCATTGTTTATTACTCGATCTGTATGTTTTAAGGCTCATTATATTCCTTGATAATGAAGCAATATGTTTTATATTAAACAAAATTTGCGAAATGCTAATATTTACGGAGATTTTTACAAAATAAAAAATAATAATTTTATAAAAAAACTGTTTTTTGTGATTATTTTTTTTCCTATAGGTTTCACGTAAATTTTTGTAGAAAAGGAAATAATCTCCATAATATAAGCTATTATTTGACACCTCGATGATTAAAATCGGTTAAGTGGTTTTCGAGATACACCGCCAAAAAGAATAGGTCCGGCCGCCATCTTTGTGACGTCATTACTATCCCCTCCACCATTTTTCCGCTTTACTACCGCATGTACGGTGATCAGGAGAACTGTCCGAACACATTGATACCGGTTGTGGGTAAGGCCGAGCCGAGTCAATTAAATCGCGTTTCTAGAGGGCTTTTGAGATTTGGCGACCGTACTATATGGCCCGGCCGCGCTTGCGAGTTGAGCCTCGCGGTGTATTGTAGAGGGGAGCGGGGCGCGGGGTGCGAAATCGCTCTAGCCGGCTTGCAATTGTGGACTCTTAATTGGTGATTTTAATTTTATAATCAAGGACAAGAATGTTAACGAGTGTCTAAACGGTGCTTTAGTTTTGTCTTTGAATATACAACGTATTGCACCAGCCACTGGAAGTTGTATAATAGGTCATACTGAGCAAATGTTACTATGAGACAATTTCGGGGTTGGTCCCATAGTAAAGGTTGTTCAGTATGACCTAAACTATACAACGTGTACCCACCCCAATTTCAGTGGCTGTACAAAAAGAACCATTTTTTGAAAGGACCATTTTTGTATTGTTATATTACGAAATTTCTTACAAAAAAATATGTAAATTAAAAGAGGTAAAAGTAACATGAATATACAAAAAAATACATTATTCTTATTTGTAATATTTATGTCCTGAAAGACAAAATTGAAGGATCGTCTATAAGCTCGTCATTATTCCTGTCTTTGATGATAAAATTAAAATGACTAATTAAATAAATGGGTATGTATGACTTGAATTTTATTGCTAATGTTGACTCCGTAGCTCGCTAACGTCTTACCGTGCGATAAAAACTCCGATGCCTAGGTATAATATATAGTCCAGTTTCAATACGATCAAACCAACATGTTTATAGTCCACAGTTTCAATACGATCAAACCAATATGTTTATAGTCCACAGTTTCAATACGGTCGAACCAATCGTTTCAGCTTTGTGTACATTATTTCTTTCATTTTGAAAATATTTTGTCTCATTCAAATATTAGTCATCATAGTTGCTTGTTTTATCTAGTCAACCTAAGCTCCTTGCTGCGAATAACGGCTACATCAAGTTATTTCCGCTCGCCGCTGGCAACCTACCAAATCCCGAGGGGCGCCCGGGCAGCTAACTTACTATCCTTGCCGAAACCATGAAACTATTTCAGTATTTTATGCATTTTGCCTTCTACCATTTAGAACAATACTAAGCCAATTGCAATTTCTATCACTTGGTTGTTTGACTACGCTCCGAGTACTTGATAGTATTTTAAATAATTAAATGCTAAAAACTAAGCAAAGCTTGTACTATGGGTACTAGGTGACGATATATATACGTACATACATACATGTAATCACGCCTATTTCCCGGAGAGGTAGCTAGTTGCTACCATTCCTCATACACACTTGTCGGCGTCGGTTTAGGGTGCTCTTGACCTGGCCTTTCTTCAGGATTTCCCCGATTTGATCAGAGAAAGTCCGCCGAGGTCTACTTCTTCCAGCTCCCTCTTCTACTTCTTCTTTGTACACTCTCTTTGTTAACCTTCTTTCACTCATTCTTTCCACGTGTCCAAACCATCTCATCACGTTTCTCAATTTTTGTCACTACATCTTCGTTCAGTCCACACTTTTCCCTTATCATACTGTTCCTAATTCTATCTTGTAATTTCACCATACACGCACTTCTCAACGCTCTCATTTCCACTGCATTCACTTGGCTCTTGGCTTATATAGATAAATACATACTTATATATAAAGAAAACACCCATCACACAAATAAATGCCCTTACTGGGATTCGAACTCCAGACCATCGATTTCATAGGCAGGGTGGTGACCCAATAGGCCAGACCGGTCGTCAGGTCGTCGATCAATCGTCGATGATGACTTGTTCATGAAAATCCAATAAAAACGTCGACTCGGACCAAGCAGCATGGCAATTGCAACGACAAAGTGTGACAATGTTAAACTCCTATGAAAATATGACGTTTATAATGAAATTCTTTCACTTTGTTCTATTCAAGTCGGTGTATGGATAGCTAAAAGACGAGACTCTAGCGTCTTTTAAGCGTTGGGGTCTTGTCAGCATTATGAACAATGGTGTCGCTGCACACTTGCGCTAACGTTGCGTCGAGCAGCAGCCATAGAGTTAACTAGATGCCAACGCTCGGGACACGCCAGCGTGGGGTCTCTCTAAAGGTGCGTGTGTGTAGGGAGCGGTGGCGGGACGGTGGCGCGCGCGGCGCGCATGGCGGCGCGCGTGCTGCTCGCGCTGGCGCTGGTGGCGCCGCGCCGCGCCGCGCACGCGCCGTGCGTCGCCGCGCCGCTCTGTCTGTGCGCTGATGACCGCTTCACCTGCGACGCTGTGCAGTTTCACCGGTTCCCCAACACAGGTACACTTTGAACATGACCTTGAAAAAAAAAATGAAATCTCTCCCCCGGGCGCTCCACATCTCGGCGCTAAATATATACCCAACCACAACGCAATCCCGCTTACTTCAGCCCTGCCAACCAACCAACGCCAACGGTTTTTAAGTGTAAATACTAGCACACATAAAAAAAGCATACATAAAAAATAACGTTTGAAAAAGTTACGAAACCTTAAAATTACCAATTAATTATATATTTAAGATTGCATGTCAGGTTAGGTGGCCTTTGAAATCAACACCGTCATGATATGGGTCGCGAGTCTAGATCTGGCGAATGTCTTGCGCACTGCTGGGGTGGACATCATTCGCTACATACAGTTGGTCACTACAGTTAGCGAACTTTAGCCATACCTTTAGAAAATCATCTTAAAAATGACAACCGTGCAATCAGCTTGCTTGTTTGCTGGGCGCGTGTACCTCTCGCTTAGTCTTTATATAGGAAGACAGCATAGTTTATACGGAACTTGACTCCATACGCCGCGTACAGCGTCAACCTACACTCATAGTGTTGTGTTCCTGCCGGTGAGTAAGGTTCCCAGAGCTCAACGAGGGGGCGGGGGTTTAGGGTCGGCAACGCGCATGTAACGCTTCTGGAGTTGCAGGCGTACATAGGCTACGGACACTGTTTACCATCAGGCGGGCCGTATGCTTGTTTGCCACCGACATAGTATAAAAAAACCTAACGTGCGTGTTTTGCAGAGGTTAACGTGCGGCACGTGTCGGTGTGGGGCGCGCGGCTCGGCGCGCTGGACGACTCGGCGCTGGACGCGCGCGTGCTGCAAACCCTCGTGCTCGTCGCATGCCGGCTGGGCGCGCTGCAGCCTGCTGCGCTCGCGTCGGTACCCTTCTCACAATACTTTCTACTACTAAGACAAAGATGTTTCTTCCTTCTTTCATAAATCTCACAAATACGGATCGAAGGACCACTCTTCGTCCGTTCTTTTAGAAACTGTAACTGCATTCTACCAGGGTGAGGAGTACTTTCTACACTTTACTAGACGACGACACATATAAATAAAACTCGTGGAAACTCTGGAACACTTCTTATGAGACCTATGTAGCTTTCGTAGGTAGGGTCCGTACCGAGTAGTAGTAACACCTTAGTCAAAATGGTTTGGCCGTTTCGCTACCGTCACATGGGCGTAAGGTGAAAAATGTATTCACTGTTTATGACTTTTTTGTTATAAAATAGTTCTTGTACTTGGTAACGAAACGGCCAAGCCACATAATTATTTTGACTAAGGTGTGGAGTAGGACGCTTATTATGTTTTGGCGGGATAGTATAGTTATTTCCCTACCTTTTGGTTAGCGCGATTCAAATAACATGATGTTTAATTTTGCGTCTTGGACAGGTCGATGCGAGAAACGCTGGCATCCTTGGATCTGGGCCACAACGAGCTCACGGAGGTCCCCCACGAGGCGCTTCGGGACCTGAAGGTGCTCAACTGGCTTAATTTGCAACAGTGAGTCCTGTTTCCAAAGTATTTGTTAACTGACTTTAAACTACCATTAATTTTCCTAAATCAAAAAATAGTGGTACTTACACACTTATTGTTACTGATTAGGTTCAGTATTTTAATAGATGAGAGCAATAATATCACTAGTTATTTATTTCAGTAACTTTATTAGCGACCTGGACGGCGTGGAATGGGGCGGGCTGGTGGACACGTTGACCAGCCTGTCTCTGAGCAACAACCGTCTGACTTGGCTGAGCGCCGGCTCACTACGCCCACTGCGAGTTCTCACAACGCTAGAACTGGACGGAAACAGGATCCGCGCGGTGGATGCCGGCGCGTTACCACGAGCCCTTATGACCCTACGTCTGTCCGATAACTTGCTGCGCGAGCCACCAACCCTCGCCGCGCTACCGCGCCTCCAGCACCTCACACTCCGCGACAACCTCATACACACCTCCAATGAACTTAAAACCGATGTGCAACTACATGCACACTTGCACACGCTCGACCTCACTCACAATGATCTAGATGATGACTTTAGCTTGGAGCTAGGCGTAAGGTTACAGTTAAAAAATTTGCTGCTGGACCTGAATGATTTTACGGCATTGCCGGCTTTTGTCTTTGAGTGCAGCCGTTTGGAAAAGCTATCGGTGTCACATAATCGACTTACAGCGATACCAGATACACTTAATGCACTTGCGAGTGATCTGCGTCAGTTAGATTTAGATTACAATGAGCTGCTTGCGTTGCCCTTGGCAATGATTGAGCTGGTGAGACTGCGCAGGTTGTCAGTCGCATACAACCGGCTGCGGGTGGTGCCGTCGTTGCCACCGCGACTTTACGCGCTGTCGCTGGCCGGAAACGACTTAATAATTTTTCCAGAAGGCCTGATGAATTTGGAGGCGGGGACGCTTACACACTTGGATCTCGGCTACAACCGCATCGCGCACGTGGGAGCGAGTACGTTCGGTGCATGGGCAACGGGGCTGGATACGCTGAGTTTGCGCGGCAACAGATTAACAGCGCTGTTGCCAGGCGCTTTCCCGCCGCTGCGCTTGCGTGAACTAGCGCTCAGCTTCAACGAACTTTATTCTCTGTCATCGGAAGCGTTATCTCCGTTGCGTGCGTTATCCGTGCTGGAGTTATCGGGCGCACTGGCGGGAGGGTCCCTGCCGCGCGCACCAGCCGCCGCGTGGCTCGCGCTCGACAACAACGACATCCGCCGCGTGTCGGCCGCCGACCTGCGCGCGCACCCGCTCCTCGAACATCTCAACCTTGACTTCAACAAGATAGTGGAATTCCCGAGCGACTCTAATGGTTGGGGCAACGCTTCGCTTAAACTGAGAGAGCTAAGACTAGCCTATAATCATATCAGCATCATCAACGGGGAGTTTCTGACGATGCTATCAGAATTACAAAGCGTGGACTTGTCTTATAACCGCATGGTGAACGTGAGCGAACGGACTTTTGCACATTTAAATAACCTAGTGTTTGTAGGCCTCGCGGGGAATGACATAGAGTGTATTGCGGCGGGGGCATTCCGCTCGCTTCCTCGGTTGCAAGCTCTGGAACTGCAGTACAATCACGTGGAACGTTTTGCCACCGACGTTTTCGAGCACGTTGCAAGTGATGTGCCTAACTTGTCTGTAAACGCTAGCCACAATCGGATTTCAGTGCTAGCAGGAGGAGGTACCGCGTCTATTAGCGTGTTAGATCTGTCGTACAATGCGCTCGAAATTCTGCCTGCTGCATTTTTCGAAGGCGTGGCGTTGAATCTGCGGCGACTGCTGCTAGCGCACAACCGGGTAGTGGTGTTGGATACGTTAGGTTCTCTGCCGCGGCTGGCCGTGCTCAGCCTACGCGAGAACGGGCTGGAGGTGGTGCGGCGGCGCGCACTCGCGTCCACGCCTGCCCTGGAAGAACTCGACTTGACGCGTAACCGTCTGGCTATCTTACAACCTGAACAGTTCCGAGCATTACGGCGGCTACGCGTGCTGCGTTTAGCCATGAACCAGTTACGGGGAATTCCGCCGGGTGCATTCGCAGGCACGCTTCTAGAAGCGCTCGATTTACGTGACAATCGGTTAAGCAGTCCACCGGCTGCCGCGATCGGCGCGGTGGGCTTCACGCTGCGTCGACTGGAGCTCGGCGGGAACGAACTGGCGAGGTTAGACACGGCCGCGCTCGCCGGCGCCGGATTCTTGCGTGAGCTGGGTCTAGCGCGCGCATCTTTGCGCGTGCTACCCGACGCGGTGCTTGCCGGTCTCGGAAAATTACGGCGTCTGGACTTGTCACACAACCTGCTAGTTACTAACTATCGGGAGCTGCTGCACCCAGTGCCGCTGTTGCGACGGCTGTCGCTGGCGGGCTCGGGACTGCGTGCGGTGCCGGTGCTGCCGCTGCCGGCGCTGCGTGAGCTCGACCTCAGCGGGAACGCCATCGTCGCTTGCCGCGAGGAAGACTTGCGTGCGCTACCTGAACTGCGAGCGCTGAATCTTTCCAACAACCGTTTGACGATGCTACAAAGTGGCGCGTGGGTAATGTTGCCTAGACTGGCGGTGCTGGATGTGTCGCACAACCCGCTGCCGTCAATAGACGGTCTGGACGGTTTGGGACGGTTGCTTCAATTACGTATACAAGGCTTGCACGTGTTTGAGCTCGAACGTCATGTGTTCCGATCGCTGCTATCTCTGCGTGAACTCGAGCTGGACGTTGGGCGGTCGTCGGTCGGTGCAGCGTTGGCTGGTGCGCCTCAGGTTCAAGCGTTGATACTGCACGTGCTTGTGGATGTGTTAGACGGGCAGGTGGTAGGAGTTGATGCGCGTAAGCTGCGCGCCGTGGAGCTGCGTGGAAGCGTGCGCGTGTTGTCGGCGCGTGCGCTGGCTCCGTTGGCGCGCGCGCGGGCGCTGGCGCTGCGGCTGCGCGGGTCGCGCGTGGGCGCGCTGCCGGCGCTGGCGGCGCTGTCGCGCGTGCCGGCGCTGGGGCTTGAGCTGGCCGGCAACGCGCTGGCCGCGTTGGCGCCCGCCGCGCTCTACCCCAACCTCACCGGCTGGAACACGCGGGCCACGAAGCTGCTATCTGGTGAGTGCGTCATCCATTTACGCGGATGCGGTCTTAAATTAAAACAAAACAAAATGATTCCGTTTATCCTTAAATTAGTGTCTGTATCGTTGAAAAATTGAATTTTAACTTTTAGAATATGCTATTTTATCGCGATAATATAGAATGCAAATACTAGTGGGATCGAACAAGTCTTCAATTAACTATTTTGAAATACGAGTAAGTAAATATATTATTTTAGTGATACTTAAAATGAAGCCGGAACATAAATTCGAAGCTGTTTTATTAAGTTTTGAAATTTTTAAGAGAACTACAAAGAAGTTAAAATCCGCCCCTCTCGGTTAACGAACCCGGACAAAGGATTACAGGAGAGCGGAGGGGGAGGGGGGCCGTAATTAATGGTCGGTAATGGCCGCCGATTTATCGTATTTCACACTTAATCAGCACAAAACCATTAAATCTTGTTTACCTAAAAGGGTAATTGGGATAATAGGCGTTACTAAACTTTAATAAGTTTCAAGACCGTTTCTAATTAATACCGAAGGATTGAATTATTGTTCAATATTTATTTAAATAAACTTCGCAACTGATTTATACTTAGATTGATTATCTACAAAAATTAAAAAAAAAACCTACTCCATTCAATTCAAAGTATTTATTTCAAACTATTGCCCATAACTGACACAATAAACAGTAACAATATCAAATTAAAATACATTAGCACAGTCGGAATAGAACAAACCTCGAAATTTCTTGGACAGTCCTGAAATTTGGTATGTATATAAATTAAAGGCCCCTTATTCATGTCCATACCATTTGACATTTGGGGACCTCGAGGAATCGCAGCCATCTACCGTCATAATAATAAAAGAAAAATAAAATAAAAAACCAGTGCCTCCAAAATGGTACACATACCTACCAATCGGATTTCCAGGGATTTGCTGAAGCAGGCTGTTGGAACTGTCGCATATCCGGCGCATGAGGGAGGCGGTACGTTGGCGGATTATCGCACTGAACGCGTCCACTCTAGCCCCCGCAAACATCCCCGAGGCGCTATAGTAACGTGGCAGTCCCATCAGCATGTTGAAACCGTATTGTTTCTTTTAAAATTACTTTAAACATCTCCTATTGAACCTAAACGCTTGGTTTGATGTAGGCGGGCTGGTGGTGCAGGAGGCAGGACTGCGGTGCGGCTGCGGCGCGGCGTGGCTGGGCGCGTGGCTGCGTCGGTGGACGCGCGAGGTTGGAGGCGGCGCGCGGGCAGCACTGCGCGCCGCGCGGCGGTCCACGTGCGCGGCGCGGGGCGGTGCGCGCGCGCTGCTGCAGCTGGAGGTGAGTGGCGTGGCTGCGTCACAGGCTGACGAGGTTGGCGGGAGCGACCAGCACTGCGGCGATCTACATGCGAAGCGTAGAGTGGTACATGCGCGCAGCTTCAGCTGGATTTGAGAGGCGTAGGTCGCTGGGTGCGCGAGGTCGGAGGAGGCGCGTGAGCCGAACTGCGTGTCGCGCGGCGGTTCACGTGCATGTCGCTAGTGTGTATTAGGATTTGTATTGGAGCGATAAAATATAATGGAAACATGCAATGAATATGGCCAGGTGATAGAAAATTATTTCAGTATATAAAATTTACGTAAAAAATGGACATGGATATCTAAAGTGAGAAAATGTGTTATTGTGTTAGGTGGATGCCGCAGCATGCCGCGCGCGCGCGTTGTCCGCTCGCGCGAGCACAGCGCGCGCTCCCACGCTGGCCGCGCTGGCTGCACTGGCGCTCCGAGCGGCGCGAGCGTAATGCGGCCTCGCATGCTGAACACTAAGGGAGCACTCTTGCACTATACTTGCTGCAAATCTAAAAGGCGAGTCAGGTTGTAAATCATCTAAATTATACTAACGATTTCGCACTTGCACGGCCTTATGGAGTAGTAGTGCAGGTAGTATTTACGTGTAAAAGATACTGTACCTGACTTTCATTGCCTGACTCGCCACTGGGTGCCGCGGCCATTATGGCGCTAGGGACGCTGGCCCTGCGAGCTCCACAAGCGTAGCGAGACAAGACACTATTACGGTACTTACAAATCTTGTAAAAAACTGGTTACATGTGAACAAACATTTGAGACAAGGAAATATGACATTGAATTACGTCATTTGCCCTCTTTTACAAATCACTTGCCATGTAAGAAGCCATATTCCTAAAAAAAAAAATATGGGTGATGTAATTCAACATTTCCTTGTCTCAACTTTTTTTGTTCTGTGTGCAATCTCCAATGTTTATCTATAAGCTTGTGTCTTGAGAGCGCTACTGCCCCTGTATAGGCCGTACTCGTATACCCTACAGAAAGTAAGCAATAACAAAACAGTGTTGTGACAATGGTTTGCAGTGTAAACGGTTTGTCCTACAATATTAAAATGAATTGTGAGGTACGAGAACAGTGAAGTGATTTTCTACGGACAATATTTAGTGTAAAAATGAAGTGTGTCTGTCCAGCGGTCCGAAAAGTGAGGTCCTTTATTATTGGAGATTTTGTATCTCTTTAATATATTCGAATTCTCTTTAGTGATTTTTAGAATAATTTAGTAAACTAACTTTCAACATTTTATATAAATAATATAATATTAGAATCTTTTGTACTTTGTAAATTGCAGTATCTAAATCGCCATGTAAATAAGGATACTAGGGGAAAACGATGGCATTCCATTTATTTTAAATACCTATACTGTAAAAAAAATTGGGTCGTTTTTATTGCTGACTACCTCTTCTGTTTTGAATGTCTATCAAGTACAGAACCTAATTGTCAAGACCCTTTCAATGAGCCTAAACTTGATGTGTATGTGTTTTGCCACCGAGGAGTTCCTTTGGTCTCCTTCCGACTGCATCATCAGATCAACTCCATTTTAGCATTATCGTCGGAGTTACGGAAGCACTCCAAATTTCCACTGAATTATGGGAGCGCTCCAAATTTCGGAACATCGGAAAGTGCTTATAATTCAAGTTACAAGATTTGAAGCACACACATATGTACTATAGATATACAAATATACGCAGTGAAGCTAATAAAAGTGAATAAAAACTTAATTAACTTGCTATACTTACCCATCGTTTTTCCTTTGGTTGAACCAGAGTTTAACCCTCCGGAGGAAAGTCATCCAGTGATCTAAATCCGGGATCACATCCGACACTTGTTTAACATTTGTGTGCTAAATTCGTCTGCGGATGCTTTCCTTCTGCAGGTATAAAGTTTCGCCTGGGAACTTCGCTAGTTATAAGTTGTAGTGGAAAGACGCCGCGACACCTCGCCTTCCAGTTCACTTACAACTCCAACTTGGAATTTAGCTGACAAGTGTATTTTTGGATTATAAACCAATTTATGTGCACACGCGCGTTTTAGGCAGCGTTCCCACCGAGGCGTTTGCGTGCGAGGATGGGTAGCGAGATGCGTTTGACCAACCAATAAAGTCAATACTTGAAGTTTATATTTAATATGTAATTTATTTTTAATGATACACACATTCTATATACTTCGCATAGAAAGTGCTTTATATGCACATAAATTCTTTTGACGTGCATAAACTGTGTCAATACAAATAATTCTCACGTGCTCTGAGGCCGAACATATCAAGAGTCAATAATGTACACTTAATAATATCTAGGGAGAAGTAAACTAATTTGAGACTTTGTGCTGACAGTTGGTATACGTACTTGTGTAATCTAATATTTGAACGAAGTGTGTTTTACTGAAACTGAAGAGTTAAAGTATTAAGAGATTTAGTTGAAATGATTGTAAATACGAGATTAAAGTTTAATTTGTATAATGCTTGCCATTTAATAAGGCGCGATAGTGTTGAGAGAGGAGAGTTATATTTACCTACGTTTTGTCCATTTTTTATTGAATCGTGCTTAAAGTAAACATGTTATTAGTTGTTCACATATTTATTTTATGACGTTTAGAGCATTTTCGCATTGCCCGATTGAATATCGGAAGTAAAATATAAGACATATGTGTTTTTCTGTATTTATTTATACATTTAATTTTTTTTATTAAAAAACTATAGATAACGCAAAAAGGCTATATGGCACTCTCCTGCAGCTGCTTTTTAGGTGCATTCCGATATACGATATCGGAAAGGCGCTTGTGATAATTTCAGCTATGTCGGAACCCCCGTCAGCTGTCGAACCGATAATATTTCCCGAATGTTTGTATGCATACACAGGCATAACGTTTGCTGTAATGTGACTGCCTGTCCCCCACGGCCTGTCTACGTGGATGTAGGATCCTACATCCCATATCAGATCGGACAGTGTGAAAACGCTCTTACAGTATTGTTTTAGAGCGGGAGTGTCGCGGTGCGAGTGAGCTCTCAAATGCATAGAATCGAACAATTGTGATCTGTGGAATGAAACGAAATTTATTATATTTTTATAAATACAAAGTGTTTAATTTGTCATACTTTATTTCCTTTTAGATATGTGTCGTTCACGAGTGAGTGATTTAAATGAACTTTATATTTTCAACTCCCTCACTCTTCAACTCACTGAAGATTTAACTCGCTTAGTAACTCATTTATGTCAGTGTTCCTTGCTGGCTCTTCCCGCTGATGATTCAAATGAGCCGGCCGAGCGTGACGAGCAAGTGAGACGATGCGAATATGTAAATAAATATTTGGGAACAATCTTGCACACACCGAGCCCCAAACTAAGCAAAGCATGTGCTTCAACTTCTTCAACTTCAACATTTATTCAGTAAATAGGCCACAAGGGCACTTTTACACGTCAACATGGAATTTACATACAAACAAATAACTAAAATAATAATAATAATAAAAAAAAACAAACAGATACAAAAAAAATCTAAAATTATTTAGAGGTGTAAATATCTCTAAATGTCAGAACTAAATGACTTTTATCAAATTATCCTTAGAGATGTATAGAGTCTCTAAGAGTCAAAATTCCGTTGCTATGGTACTAGGCGACGATACGAGTATACATACGTATATAGATAAATATATGTGTTCATCACACAAATAAATGCCCTTACCAGGATTCGAACCCGGGACCATCGGCTTCATAGACAGGGTCACCGTCCACTAGGCCATACTGGTCGTATTTCGGAGCGGTTCGGAAGAATTCCGAGGGTATCGAGAAAACATGGCGGGATCGTATCGCGTGATTCGCCATCTTGGTGGCAAATTATGGCTGTGTGTATCTGATTGATTGACGTCTCTTTTTACTCACTCGTGAATAATAGTCTACAGATCCACTGAGCGAAATGAGTGATATATATCACCGTGAACGAAAGATATGAATCAATCTTTTCAATTCAGTGAAGCGTTTTGCGCATCTCTATTTCCTTTAGGTGCATTCACATCGCAGTTATGTTTAGTGCAGCGACTGCGGAGAAGCACTGTGCAACAGTAAGTAACTGGGCGAGCTACCTACCTAAAGTTACTGTATGATTGCGGGGTGGGCGATGGAATACCATATGTTTAATTATATCATATTTTAAAATCTCAATACGCGCTTAAAAGTCGTAGTGCAGCGGTAGAGCCGTAGCGCGCTACGCTCTGCGTTCGTAATTTGCTCGTAGACTGCTACGCTCGGTGTGCAATTAGTAAAAATAGATATTCACGGACCGATTCGGGTTATTCCCACTAGTTACCACAAAGTTGTTACCACTGGTAACTACTAGAAAAAAACCAGTAAAAGGTGGGAATTTCTTTTCTCAGTTAAGTAGTTACCACCAAAATGTTGTAAGAGTTTAAATTCAATACTAATAAAAACAGTAGAAATAGTATTTTATAAATATAGAGTGTTTTATTGAATAATTATAAGTTAGTTAGTGTTTGAGTAAACTGCCTTAAAAGTGATCAAAAAATATTAAAACTGTTTCACCGATGTAAGTGAAAAAACTAAAATAGTTAAGGTGAATTTAACGTTTGGATGAAATTTTGAATTAATTGTGACGTTATCCATGAAGCATGGACCTTTTGTCGAGGGCGCTTACGCCGCACTGCGTACCGCAGCATTGTATTTATATAGGAGCATCGTTGATAATGTTGTAAGCGCCATCGACAATAAGGTCCCTTTCATTAAATAACGTCAAAATTATATGAACAAACAAAGCGACGATTTTTGATCGCTTTTAAGGCAGTTTACTGAAACAGTAATCGACTTATGATTACGGATTAACGCACTCTATATTTATACTGTTTTTAATAGAACGCTAACAAAATTTTGGTGAAAAAAATCCCATCTTTTACTTTTTTTAGGGTTCCGTAGCCAAATGGCAAAGAACCGAACTCCTATGGATTCGTCATGTCCGTCTGTCTGTCCGTTTATGTCACAGCCACTTTTTTCTGAAACTATAAGAACTATACTGTTGAAACTTGGTAAGTAGATGTATTCTGTGAACCGCATAAACATTTTCACACATAAAAAAAAAAAAACAATATATTTTGGGGGTTCCCATATGAACTGAAAGACAAAAATTTTTTTTATCAAACCCATACGCGTGGGCTATCTATGGATAGGTCTTCAAAAATGATATTGAGGTTTCTAATATCATTTTTTCCGAAACTGAATAGTTTGCGCGAGAGACAAAAATACATATTGGTAAAATGTGTGTCCCCCCCCTGTAACTTCTAAAATAACAGAATGATAAAACTAAAAAAATATATGATATACATTACCATACAAACTTCCACCGAAAATTAGTTTGAACGAGATCTAGTAAGTAGTTTTTTTAATACGTCATAAATGGTACGGAACCCTTCATGGGCGAGTCCGACTCGCACCAGTGGTAGACCAGCAGTAAAAGGTGGGGAACAATTTACGAGTAGTTACCACTGGTAACATCTTGGTGGTAACTATTGGGAATAACCCCCGATTCGAACTTTAAGATACGTCAAATATTAGTTTCGATACGATATGGATCAGATATGCCAGTGTTAAAAGTGACGTTGCATCAAACAAAAACGTTTAATATTTGACGTACATTACATATGTATCTTAAAGTTCGAATCGGGCCGTTATTCAGATGTTCAAAATACGGTCTACTGACTTAATACTAATATTCTAACGTACTGCTAATATAATGCTAAAGTATTATTAATAATGTTATATACTACCACATATTAATAAGACAGACAGAAAAAATATCTGATAAAGTCTGTATCTATTAAATTACTTCATTGTTAAGGGAGTTAGAGCATGTGTAGATTATTTTGATCTCCTCAGCCGCTAGGCTACTTCCAAATTATTAAATTTCTCATTCCTCACAAAGTATGCGATATCTCTAATATCTCTACCCACTCGTAATATCTCAGATATCAGACGAGATCTCGAATCTCCAAAAGCGTTCGCTGTGAGCTACAAAGTTCATAAGTATGCTTACAAAGTTATGGAACTTGTACGTATACAATGTATTGCTCATTTTCTATTTTATACATACTCATAGCTATCGCATTTTTCAATGGGATAGAATAGAACCCATTAAATATACAAGGTGTAACGATATGTAGCGGGGATCCGTTTAAGGCATATTCGGTGTCGTATTCAGATCACTACATGTAGTATTTGTTACACCTAGTAATTAATTAACCAATCAATTGTTTATTTACAGGGAAGTTTTTTTTTTAATCCGCTAAATAACGAGTAAAAAAGTGAGTTTGCCTGTCTGTGTGTCTGTTTCTCTTATTGATCGGCCTTAGCTAGATGTCTTAATTTAATTTTTTTAAACGGTAAATTATTTATATAACGGGAGTAATGTGCGATGTTAAAATGCCACTGAGGGTAAAAGGAAAACTATATAAGACCGCGATTAGACCCGCCATACTCCATGGTTCAGAATGCTGGGCCACTACTAAACAACACCTAAACAAACTCCATTCTACAGAAATGCGCATGTTAAGATGGTCGGCGGGCGTCACTCTAATGGATAAAGTAAGGAACGAATATGTCAGAGGCAGCTTTAAAGTCGCTCCTATTAACGATAAAGTTATTGAAAAACGCCTTAGATGGTACGGACATATACAAAGACGACCCGAAGACCATATCGTCAAAACAGCGTTAAACTTGTCGACGACGAAGCGTGGAAGCGGAAGGCCCCCCGCCACTTGGTTGACGACGGTCCAAAAAGACCTTATAGTACAAAAAATCGACAATAACCTAACCAGGAATCGTGCCACCTGGAGGCTTAGGACAAGGAAGGCCGACCCCAAATAGGGATAAAGGTCCAGGATGATGATGGTAAATTATTTATGAGCTTTGATCTTTGATGGCTAGACGGGACTAGGAGACGTTAGACGGGTTGATTCAAAGATTACTTAATATTTTACAAAAACTCTGATACATATTCGGAAGCAATCAAATTAAGTATAAACTTAAGAAGAATAAAACCATGGTCAAACGTTACCCAGTATAATACCCATAAAATATTGCTGCTTAACTAAAATGATTTACCAGCAAATTGAAACAACCAAACTTAATCCGAGCCAAGTCCACATAACTTGGCGCATACTGGAAAAATGCAGCTGGCGCGTCGCCAAACAATTGAAATTCAATATAAAATAATATACAAGTACCATGCGCCGGTTACTAGTGAAGTGGCCTTATTAGAACATAATATAAATATTTTTATTCGTAAATACAAACACAAACGCAACAAAATACAAATAAGAAAAACGAATAAAGAAGTGCCACAAAATGGCCTCATCTCAGCATCTTGCTGGCGACTTCCATCGCTGATCTTCCGATGAGACCATGTTTATAGACAAATTAGATTAAGTTTTACGAAACTGCGGTTAGCAGAGATGTAAGTATATTTTTAACCGAGTTATTTTACCTTAATACCCACAGCTACAAAATAGGTTTAGCTAACTTGTCGTAAAATAATCGTATAGTAGGTATCACGCTCTCAAAGTCTTACACCAACAGTTCTAAGCCATTACTAGCCCGTGTAAAGAGCTACTTAAAATAGGTTCTACATGAACCATTCTCAGGTTAACTGACAGCTTGTAAACCTTAATGCGAAGACATAAGGTTCACGATTGGTGACTTAAAAGTGTTGCTAGTAGTTAATAGCGGGCTCTGTAATAGGTCGGGTCAAAGTAATCATGTTAATGAGAAAATTGGTGCCTCCGCTGGCGCCCGTTCATTTGCTCGCACCTTTAGGACTTCTATTTGAATGTTAGGTACCGTTTGGAAGGAGGAACTTTACGAAACGAAAGCCGCTTCTATTCGCCAAAATAGGTTTAAATAAAAGGTGTTTATCTGGTTTATAATACTAGAATTTAAAAAAGATTTAACTTTGAGTAATTATATCTCACAATCTCTAAGGGAAAACCAAATGTTAACTTATTTATTTATTATTCGGAGAACCAACAGCTATAAATTGCACAATAGTTATATAATATATAAATAACAAAGAGCCAATTATAGGTTCCCACCGGTAGCAACAGGTTAACAAACAATTGGTGGATAGAATTAGCACTAAATTTATTACATATTACCGTTTTTGCGCCGCTTTTTATTTCAATATTTTATTTTCTAGGGCGCTACATCGGGGTGCTTTTCAACGAGACCTACGAACTTGAACCACGGGACGAACTCTGAAATCGCAAAAAAGCCTTAATCCTAATATTTGTTACCTTATTTCATACATTCCGCTTGATCAATAGTTGAGTTTTGTATATGTTTCATACATTTCGCTATTTTGGGGTCGGTTCTCAAGACAAAATTGTTCAATATGGTTAAAACATTCAGCTCACAGACTTCTGTATAAGAATAAAAGACGGATAAACTCTGCCTCCGCCTTTGAAGCTATAGAATATCAAGCAAATTAAAAAAATATCTTTAAAAAATGTACCTTTAGAAGTTTAGACAACAAAGCATATATCTAAGTAGGAGGTTCATTAGATCAATCTACGTCCTATCAATAAATCAGAGAGAGGGATTAGTCCCAACATGGATTAAGAGCCCTTATTCCTTGGAGCGTTCTCCGATTTCACGAAATAACGCTCGATAGATGGCGTTGGCGCTCGGTACGCGAGCGCCGGCAACGCGACGCGCGTTTCAATGCAGACTAGAATAATCTTGATAGTTTTCAATATAATGTCAAGCAACATTAATTTTAGTGTTATATGATATCATATGGGCACACTTTATTTTATTTTATATGCACAGTAGTTTTTTTTATGTACACTACTACTAAGTGTACAGACTACAGAGTGTACTATAACCCTTGCTCTTTATTCTGTCTCTTTCACACCAATGGAAAATGAAAAAGTTAGTAAATGACTACAGGTATAAATAAAGTATATTAGTGCGATAGAGAGACAGATAGTGTTTCGTTGTCGTGACGTAAAAGATTGTCATGTTGGCTATGCAACCATGGCGCCTAGCCAACATGACCATCGTTTGCGCATGTTAGTGCTATAGAGAGACAGTAGTGTTTCGTTGTCGTATCATAAACAATTGGCATGTTGGCTACGCACCCATGATACCTAGCCAAGAAGCCAATCGATTGCACATATTAGTGCGATAGAGAGACAGATAGTGTTTCCTTGTCGTATCGTAAACGTTTGGCATGGTGGCTACCAGTGGCGGATCGTTCAAAGAACTCGATTCCCACCGGCTTGTCTAATTTCAGCCCGTTAAGTACTTTCACGATCGGTTTATGGAGAAAAGGAAAGCAAAATTAGCTCCGGGTTTCCTACGAATATTTGTGACGCACCGCCACTGGTGGCTACGCACCCATGCTGCCTAGTCAAGATGCCAATCGTTTGCGCACATTAGTGCTATAGAGTTTCAGTTTTATTTGAAATCACGTTAGGGTTTGTATTATTATTTTTGACCCGAATGAAGTCCATCCAGGTTCTCATGATGGAGTCAGGAGTTGGTCACCAGGAGGCCTACCGCGAACCACGTTCGACGTGTTGCCTCTCTGTCGCACTTGTAAATCCGTACGTAAGTGTGATAGGGAGGTAACTTGTCGAACGTGGTTCGCGGTAGGCCCTCTGAACTCCTAATCTATTCATTATAATTCCATCGTGTTTGGGCTCAAAAGATTTGCCCTGACGAACACCATCGATCTAGATGAGGTCCAGTGTCTCATGACGGAGTCAGGAGTTGGTCACCAGAACTCCCCAGAACTCCTAATCTACTCATCATAACTCCATCGTGTTTGGGCTCAATAGATTTGCCCTGATGAGCACCATCAATCTAGATGAAGTTCAGGGTCTCATGATGGAGTCAGGAGTTGATCACTAGAACTCCTAATCTACTAATTATAATTCCATCGTGTTTGGGATCAATAGATTTACCCTGACGAGTACCATCGATCTAAATGAAGTCCAGGGTCTCATGATGGAGTCAGGAGTTGGTCACCAGAACTCCTAATGTACTCATTATAATTCCATCGTGTTTGGGCTCAATAGATTTGCCCTGACGAGTACCATCGATCTAAATGAGGTTCAGGGTCTTATGATGGAGTCAGGAGTTGGTCACCATAATTCCTAATCTACTCATCATAACTCCATCGTGTTTGGGCTCAATAGAGTTGCCCTGACGAGCACCATCAATCTAGATGAGGTCCAGGACAAACACGATGGAGTTATGATGAGTAGATTAGGAGTTCTGGTGACCAACTCCTGACTCCAGCATGAGACCCCGGACCTCATCTAGATCGATGGTGCTCGTCAGGGCAAATCTTTTGAGCCCAAACACGATGGAATTATAATGAGTAGATTAGGAGTTCTAGTGACCAACTCCTGACTCCATCATGAGACCCTGGACTTTATCTAGATTGATGGTGCTCGTCAGGGCAAATCTATTGAGCCCAAACACGATGAGGTTATGATGAGTAGTTTAGGAGTTCTGATGACCAACTCCTGACTCCATCATGAGACCCTCGACCTCATCTAGATCTATGGTGCTCGTCAGGGCAAATCTTTTGAGCCCAAACACGATGGAATTATGATGAGTAGATTAGGAGTTCTGGTGACCAACTCCTGACTCCAGCATGAGACCCCGGACCTCATCTAGATCGATGGTGTTCGTCAGGGCAAATCTTTTGAGCCCAAACACGATGGAATTATAATGAGTAGATTAGGAGTTCTAGTGACCAACTCCTGACTCCATCATGAGACCCTGGACTTTATCTAGATTGATGGTGCTCGTCAGGGCAAATCTATTGAGCCCAAACACGATGAGATTATGATGAGTAGTTTAGGAGTTCTGGTGACCAACTCCTGACTCCATCATGAGACCCTGGACCTCATCTAGATCTATGGTGTTCGTCAGGGCAAATCTTTTGAGCCCAAACACGATGGAATTATAATGAGTAGATTAGGAGTTCTAGTGACCAACTCCTGACTCCATCATGAGACCCTGGACTTTATCTAGATTGATGGTGCTCGTCAGGGCAAATCTATTGAGCCCAAACACGATGAGGTTATGATGAGTAGTTTAGGAGTTCTGGTGACCAACTCCTGACTCCATCATGAGACCCTGGACCTCATCTAGATCTATGGTGCTCGTCAGGGCAAATCTTTTGAGCCCAAACACGATGGAATTATACTGAGTAGATTAGGAGTTCTAGTGACCAACTCCTGACTCCATCATGAGACCCTGGACTTTATCTAGATTGATGGTGCTCGTCAGGGCAAATCTATAGAGCCCAAACACGATGAGGTTATGATGAGTAGTTTAGGAGTTCTGGTGACCAACTCCTGACTCCATCATGAGACACTGGACCTCATCTAGATCTATGGTGCTCGTCAGGGCAAATCTTTTGAGCCCAAACACGATGGAATTATAATGAGTAGATTAGGAGTTCTAGTGACCAACTCCTTACTCCATCATGAGACCCTGGACTTTTGATGGTGCTCGTCAGGGCAAATCTATTAAGCCCAAACACGATGGAGTTATGATAAGTAGATTAAGAGTCCTGGTGACCAACTCCTGACTCCATCATGAGACCCTGGACCTCATCTAGATCGATGGTGTTCGTCAGGGCAAATCTTTTGAGCCCAAACACGATGGCATTATAATGAGTAGATTAGGAGTTCTAGTGACCAACTCCTGACTCCATGATGAGAACTTGGACTTCATCCGGGTCAAAAATAATAATGCAAACCCTAACGTAATTTCAAGTAAAAATGCGTTTTTCAGAATATCGCCGCCAAATAACACTAAACCCTACTCATAGTGTTGTGTTCCTGCCGGTGAGTAAGGTTGCCAGAGCTCAACGAGGGGAGGGAGGGGGTTAGGGTCGGCAACGCGCATGTAACTCCTCTGGAGTTGCAGGCATACATAGGCTACGGATACTGCTTACCATCAGGCGGGCCGTAAGCTTGTTTGCCACCGACGTAGTATAAAAAAGGACCACTGAAAATCCATCGATAAGCGAGTCTGTTGTTAAGCATAGTGTAAAAAATGAACTATTATTAAGATTTTCTAATCGCAGTATATAGCACTTCTCGGAACTCCGTAGCTGATTACGAACGTAACGAATGCCTTACAATCGAGCACAGGTCCGTCCTCTAAGCGCGCTCCGCGCGGACTGAGAGCGGGGCGTCGCTGCTGCGTGATTTATACGTGTTTTAAAAAAATATAAATTTACAGCAATGTAGGTCCCATAGTTATGTTTTTTTTTTTATAGGTTAACATAAAGTTACAGTTTGCTATAATATTATTTTTAAAGCAAAATATGCGTACAATTTGCGGAAAAAAAATATAATAAAACCCTGTTTTCGCCAAAAAAATGAAGAAAACTCGGAAGGTTATTTATCAGTTTTTTCAAATGAATCTTCGATTGTTCATCATTCCAGCCCCTCGTACGAGATATGTTGAATCAAATTGTAGTCATTCATGTACCAAATGATTCTTGTTTACAGCAAAATTGAGAACCGAAACGCCACATCTCACTGCAAAATTTGGAAAAGACTCCCAAAAAAACTCATTAAAAAAGAGGTTTAAAAGAGAAAATGAAAATTTGAACTGTTGGAGCCGCTAGTTTAGGAAACGATTATTTAAGTACGTTACCAGTTTTTGAATAAATACTAATAGTTACGTCGTAATCTTGAATGAAAAAGGAAGCATTTTACAAAATACGCTCGTCTGTAGGAATAAGGACTCTTAACGCGACCGATAAACCACGAACGGTTTGTCCGCTTACTGGAGGCATACCTATTCGAACTAAAAAATATAACACTTCCAACTTTATTTGATAATGATTTGTTATTACTTACACAATCAAGGACAAAAACATCGATCGTACATACGACAACACGAGTTGTATTGCCAAGTGCGCAATGGAATATACCAGATAGCTTTGTTACCTTAAGAGTCCTTATTCCTACAGACGAGCGTATTTTGTAAAATGCTTCCTTTTTCATTCAAGATTACGACGTAACTATTAGTATTTATTCAAAAACTGGTAACGTACTTAAATAATCGTTTCCTAAACTAGCGGCTCCAACAGTTCAAATTTTCATTTTCTCTTTTAAACCTCTTTTTTAATGAGTTTTTTTGGGAGTCTTTTCCAAATTTTGCAGTGAGATGTGGCGTTTCGGTTCTCAATTTTGCTGTAAACAAGAATCATTTGGTACATGAATGACTACAATTTGATTCAACATATCTCGTACGAGGGGCTGGAATGATGAACAATCGAAGATTCATTTGAAAAAACTGATAAATAACCTTCCGAGTTTTCTTCATTTTTTTGGCGAAAACAGGGTTTTATTATATTTTTTTTCCGCAAATTGTACGCATATTTTGCTTTAAAAATAATATTATAGCAAACTGTAACTTTATGTTAACCTATAAAAAAAAAAACATAACTATGGGACCTACATTGCTGTAAATTTATATTTTTTTAAAACACGTATAAATCACGCAGCAGCGACGCCCCGCTCTCAGTCCGCGCGGAGCGCGCTTAGAGGACGGACCTGTGCTCGATTGTAAGGCATTCGTTACGTTCGTAATCAGCTACGGAGTTCCGAGAAGTGCTATATACTGCGATTAGAAAATCTTAATAATAGTTCATTTTTTACACTATGCTTAACAACAGACTCGCTTATCGATGGATTTTCAGTGGTCCTTTTTTATACTACGTCGGTGGCAAACAAGCTTACGGCCCGCCTGATGGTAAGCAGTATCCGTAGCCTATGTATGCCTGCAACTCCAGAGGAGTTACATGCGCGTTGCCGACCCTAACCCCCTCCCTCCCCTCGTTGAGCTCTGGCAACCTTACTCACCGGCAGGAACACAACACTATGAGTAGGGTTTAGTGTTATTTGGCGGCGATATTCTGAAAAACGCATTTTTACTTGAAATTACGTTAGGGTTTGCATTATTATTTTTGACCCGGATGAAGTCCAAGTTCTCATCATGGAGTCAGGAGTTGGTCACTAGAACTCCTAATCTACTCATTATAATGCCATCGTGTTTGGGCTCAAAAGATTTGCCCTGACGAACACCATCGATCTAGATGAGGTCCAGGGTCTCATGATGGAGTCAGGAGTTGGTCACCAGGACTCTTAATCTACTTATCATAACTCCATCGTGTTTGGGCTTAATAGATTTGCCCTGACGAGCACCATCAAAAGTCCAGGGTCTCATGATGGAGTAAGGAGTTGGTCACTAGAACTCCTAATCTACTCATTATAATTCCATCGTGTTTGGGCTCAAAAGATTTGCCCTGACGAGCACCATAGATCTAGATGAGGTCCAGTGTCTCATGATGGAGTCAGGAGTTGGTCACCAGAACTCCTAAACTACTCATCATAACCTCATCGTGTTTGGGCTCTATAGATTTGCCCTGACGAGCACCATCAATCTAGATAAAGTCCAGGGTCTCATGATGGAGTCAGGAGTTGGTCACTAGAACTCCTAATCTACTCAGTATAATTCCATCGTGTTTGGGCTCAAAAGATTTGCCCTGACGAGCACCATAGATCTAGATGAGGTCCAGGGTCTCATGATGGAGTCAGGAGTTGGTCACCAGAACTCCTAAACTACTCATCATAACCTCATCGTGTTTGGGCTCAATAGATTTGCCCTGACGAGCACCATCAATCTAGATAAAGTCCAGGGTCTCATGATGGAGTCAGGAGTTGGTCACTAGAACTCCTAATCTACTCATTATAATTCCATCGTGTTTGGGCTCAAAAGATTTGCCCTGACGAACACCATAGATCTAGATGAGGTCCAGGGTCTCATGATGGAGTCAGGAGTTGGTCACCAGAACTCCTAAACTACTCATCATAATCTCATCGTGTTTGGGCTCAATAGATTTGCCCTGACGAGCACCATCAATCTAGATAGAGTCCAGGGTCTCATGATGGAGTCAGGAGTTGGTCACTAGAACTCCTAATCTACTCATTATAATTCCATCGTGTTTGGGCTCAAAAGATTTGCCCTGACGAACACCATCGATCTAGATGAGGTCCGGGGTCTCATGCTGGAGTCAGGAGTTGGTCACCAGAACTCCTAATCTACTCATCATAATTCCATCGTGTTTGGGCTCAAAAGATTTGCCCTGACGAGCACCATAGATCTAGATGAGGTCGAGGGTCTCATGATGGAGTCAGGAGTTGGTCATCAGAACTCCTAAACTACTCATCATAACCTCATCGTGTTTGGGCTCAATAGATTTGCCCTGACGAGCACCATCAATCTAGATAAAGTCCAGGGTCTCATGATGGAGTCAGGAGTTGGTCACTAGAACTCCTAATCTACTCATTATAATTCCATCGTGTTTGGGCTCAAAAGATTTGCCCTGACGAGCACCATCGATCTAGATGAGGTCCGGGGTCTCATGCTGGAGTCAGGAGTTGGTCACCAGAACTCCTAATCTACTCATCATAACTCCATCGTGTTTGTCCTGGACCTCATCTAGATTGATGGTGCTCGTCAGGGCAACTCTATTGAGCCCAAACACGATGGAGTTATGATGAGTAGATTAGGAATTATGGTGACCAACTCCTGACTCCATCATAAGACCCTGAACCTCATTTAGATCGATGGTACTCGTCAGGGCAAATCTATTGAGCCCAAACACGATGGAATTATAATGAGTACATTAGGAGTTCTGGTGACCAACTCCTGACTCCATCATGAGACCCTGGACTTCATTTAGATCGATGGTACTCGTCAGGGTAAATCTATTGATCCCAAACACGATGGAATTATAATTAGTAGATTAGGAGTTCTAGTGATCAACTCCTGACTCCATCATGAGACCCTGAACTTCATCTAGATTGATGGTGCTCATCAGGGCAAATCTATTGAGCCCAAACACGATGGAGTTATGATGAGTAGATTAGGAGTTCTGGGGAGTTCTGGTGACCAACTCCTGACTCCGTCATGAGACACTGGACCTCATCTAGATCGATGGTGTTCGTCAGGGCAAATCTTTTGAGCCCAAACACGATGGAATTATAATGAATAGATTAGGAGTTCAGAGGGCCTACCGCGAACCACGTTCGACAAGTTACCTCCCTATCACACTTACGTACGGATTTACAAGTGCGACAGAGAGGCAACACGTCGAACGTGGTTCGCGGTAGGCCTCCTGGTGACCAACTCCTGACTCCATCATGAGAACCTGGATGGACTTCATTCGGGTCAAAAATAATAATACAAACCCTAACGTGATTTCAAATAAAACTGAAACTCTATAGCACTAATGTGCGCAAACGATTGGCATCTTGACTAGGCAGCATGGGTGCGTAGCCACCAGTGGCGGTGCGTCACAAATATTCGTAGGAAACCCGGAGCTAATTTTGCTTTCCTTTTCTCCATAAACCGATCGTGAAAGTACTTAACGGGCTGAAATTAGACAAGCCGGTGGGAATCGAGTTCTTTGAACGATCCGCCACTGGTAGCCACCATGCCAAACGTTTACGATACGACAAGGAAACACTATCTGTCTCTCTATCGCACTAATATGTGCAATCGATTGGCTTCTTGGCTAGGTATCATGGGTGCGTAGCCAACATGCCAATTGTTTATGATACGACAACGAAACACTACTGTCTCTCTATAGCACTAACATGCGCAAACGATGGTCATGTTGGCTAGGCGCCATGGTTGCATAGCCAACATGACAATCTTTTACGTCACGACAACGAAACACTATCTGTCTCTCTATCGCACTAATATACTTTATTTATACCTGTAGTCATTTACTAACTTTTTCATTTTCCATTGGTGTGAAAGAGACAGAATAAAGAGCAAGGGTTATAGTACACTCTGTAGTCTGTACACTTAGTAGTAGTGTACATAAAAAAAACTACTGTGCATATAAAATAAAATAAAGTGTGCCCATATGATATCATATAACACTAAAATTAATGTTGCTTGACATTATATTGAAAACTATCAAGATTATTCTAGTCTGCATTGAAACGCGCGTCGCGTTGCCGGCGCTCGCGTACCGAGCGCCAACGCCATCTATCGAGCGTTATTTCGTGAAATCGGAGAACGCTCCAAGGAATAAGGGCTCTTAATTGTAGTTGCCTTGAAGGGGCCCACTGATTGCCAGTTCGCCGGACGATATCAGCCTGTCAGTTGTTCGCGATTGTCAGCTTTTGCGAATAACGGACAGGCCGATATCGTCCGGCGAACTGGTAATCAGTGGGCGCCTTTATGGCCTTGACTTGACTGTGCATCTCGCGCAACAATAAGCACGAGAAATCACTTTAATTAATTTACTGCTTAGTATTATAAGGGGTCTAACCATAATATTAAAAGAACGGTAGGTGTGATCAAAATACATTTATTTGGCACAATGAATATAACCTCTTCCAATCTAACTAACCACACGACAGTAGTACGCTTGTCGCTCAGACAAGCAATTATATTGTATCGAGTTCTAACAAAACAAAACGTACTGACCTGCTAATAATACAATCAACGTAACCACTTGTAATTTGCATCGACTGTCATCGTTCGACTGTCATCGTTCGAATGTCCCCTCCCGAATGCTCGTTCAATATTTAAGATGGAGGGATCGATCACGTGACTCTTCACGTGATCGATCGTTACAAATACTTTTAATACTATAGTTAGCTTATTTAATCTAGAAAAATGTATTATAATGACAAAATATCTATATAAACTAAACAGTATCCTTACAGTATATATTTTTAATAAATTCCTAAACACAAGTCTTATTTTTGTTAAATCATACAAATTATGTAACATCGTTAATAATTAGATCAACATCTCGAAATTAAATGAATTGAATATGGATCGTTAATGTTGGTACGAGTATAGTTGGAATAGGTCCCTCGTGCTCTCAGGCCCGTTCTGACGGGAGGACCGAACCGTTGTAAACGTAACAAATGATAACATGGCCATCAATCGGCACAGATAAGGTGACTTCTGCTTTAGAAAGAGTATGCGCCATGAGTGTGGCCCATAATTTCCGAAAATCATTTTTTCTTGGTGGCAAATTTTCCGTTCCCATATTTTACCAATGTTATGTTTCCCCAATATAAGTTTTTAATGGTATTAATTATTCCGTTCTCACATTTTACCAATGGTATGTTTCCCCAATACAAGTTTTTCTTGGTATCAATTGCTCCGTTCTCACATTTTACCAATGGTATGTTTCTTAATCACCATATTTTTATATTTCTTTTTATTTACCTTTTTCGTATTTTCGTTTTCTTAATTATCTAGAAAAATATTTTCTTGTTACCATGTTTACTACTGAGGGAAATTGGGGGAAATGGTAATGAAACATAAATGTAAGTTCTATTTAGGTATAATGTAATTTGTTACGGTGTTTTTATATTAAAAAAGTATTGTCTTAAAAATTAAACTGAAATACACTGCTTTCTCTTAAAACATTAAATACTGCCATCGCCCCCAAAATTTTCCACCGTGGCTACTATCAATAAAACTGAAATCACTAGGTTCCTTCATGATTTCACTTGGCCCCGTGGCATTTTCCTTTTCACCAGGTTCGTTGCTAATTCCACTTGGACCTGGTGTATTTTCATTTTCAGGCTCCATAATGTATTATATTTTACAAATTTGATAAAATGTAACATATGCGTATTAGACAATCAAAAATGTCAATGTCAATTGTTGTCGTAAATAAAATTGCTCGTAGGTACACAATCCTCTTTATTTAATCTGAAGTATTAGTAGCTTCTATTCAAATTCTAAGAATGTATAACAGTGCGGTATCAAACCGTGTGTAATTACAATAGGATTGAGCTAATAATAATATAGGTTAGGTCAGTTGAAGATATGCGTCAATTATTTTGTATGATTTTAGATTAGTAGTCTGGTTATTTTTAGCACTGGGTTAAAAAAAAGATGAAAAAATCATAAAGGAAAAATTTTGTTTAGGAAAAAAACACTCCTGGTTATTTGCACCAACGGGGCTTAAAAGAAAAGTAATAAATGGGGAAAGGGAAAATTAAGTTTATGAAAAAATGCCCAAGGTAAAATAAGATAAAGTGAAAAAAATCTATTGGTAAAATATGGGAACGGAAAATTTGCCACCAAGAAAAAATGATTTTCGGAAATTATGGGCCACACTCTGCGCCATCATCATATTTATTTATTATTTATTCAGAGAACAAAGAGCTAACAAAAATGTGAATGATAAGACCGCCTGTTGTTACCTAATGTAATGTGTGTTGTTTTTAGGGTTCCGTAGCCAAATGGCAAAAAACGGAACCCTTATAGATTCGTCATGTCCGTCTGTCTGTCCGATTCTGTCACAGCCACTTTTTTCCGAAACTATAAGAGCTATACTGTTCAAACTTAGTAAGTGGATGTATTCTATGAACCGCATTAAGATGTTCACACAAAAATAGAAAAAAAACAATAAATTTTGGGGGTTCCCCATACTTAGAACTGAAACTCAAAAAATCTTTTTTCATCAAACCCATACGTGTGGGGTATCTATGGATAGGTCTTCAAAAATTATATTGAGGTTTCTAATATATTTTTTTTCTAAAATGAATAGTTTGCGCGAGAGACACTCCCAAAGTGGTAAAATGTGTGTCCCCCCCCCCCGTAACTTCTAAAATAACAGAATGAAAAAACTAAAAAAAATATATAATATACATTGTCATGCAAACTTCCACCGAAAATTGGTTTGAACGAGATCTAGTAGGTAGTTTTTTTTTAATACGTCATAAAATTAAAAAAAAAAATTTTTTTCATCAAACCCATACGTGTGGGGTATCTATGGATAGGTCTTCAAAAATGATATTTAGGTTGCTAATATCATTTTTTTCTAAACTGAATAGTTTGCGCGAGAGACACTTCCAAAGTGAAAAAATGTGTCCCCCCCCCCCCTGTAACTTCTAAAATAACAGAATGAAAAATCTAAAAAAAATATATGATATACATTACCATACAAACTTCCACCGAAAATTGGTTTGAACGAGATCTAGTTTCTAAAACTACTCAGTTCTTTTTAATACGTCATAAAATTAAAAAAAAAAAAATTTTTCATCAAACCCATACGTGTGGGGTATTTATGGATAGGTCTTCAAAAATGACATTTAGGTTCCTAACATCATTTTTTTCTAAACTGAATAGTTTGCGCGAGAGACACTTCCAAAGTGGTGAAATGTGTGTCCAAAGTGGTAAAATGTTGAACAAGATCTAGCAAGTAGATTTTTTTTTAATACGTCTCAAATGGTACGGAACCCTTCATGCGCGAGTCCGACTCGCACTTGGCCGCTTTTTCTGTATTCCCTTTTCATTATGTGGTGCACAATTAATAATATATTATTATTTGTATGTCTCTTACAAATTCTCGAGACCATGGGGTTCCGGGCATTTGGAAGGCGTGCGTGGGGCCGAAACCAACACGTAGAGGCCCCTTGTAATAAGACAATTTACTCTAAATGTAATGTGATACCAACCGACGATTATTCCTGTTTGCACTATAGTAGTGCACCCAAGGGCAAGCTCCGGTCACTGTAGGACTATGGTAAGAAAAAGTTAAAAGGTACAAAAAGAAACCGGGCTATTGGGTTGAGTTGCTAGTGGACTGGCAATCGGGACTATGGAGGAGACTATGGCACCTGCCCTGATCATATGTTAAAAAAAAACGCGAAAAAATGGACAGGTGGTGACTCACAAACTCACAATATGGATCCCCGAAACGGTCACTCGCATGGAGCGACAAGGGGACAAAATTGCGTGAGCGGCTCAGGGTGTGGAGAGGTGTGCACCGCTTTCTATCCAGTGGCTGTAAATATTATTATTGATAATAATAGATGTATAGATCTCCACTAAGAAAGGATATTTTGAAATATTAACCCATATAAGGGATGAAGATGGGATTGAAAGCTTTTAACATTTTCTACGCAGACTAATTCGCACGCTAGATTGTATATTTAAGTTTTAGGTATATTAGTAACTATGAGAGCGCCTATGCCAATGTGCTGTAACTGTAAGTCATCTTTTAGGTAGGTACGAGTATGCTTCATCTACAGGAGATTGGAACAAAAGCTTAATGAGGTAACGACCCAAATGCATCGCGCGGCCGCACCGTGCACCACCCGGCCGCGGCGGCTTGGAGGATTGAGACATGAAAATAATGTCAGTCGCGCGTGCATTTCGTTCGTATTTGTGCGTACATGTATTGGCGCGAGCGAGACGCACGCTGGCTTCATTTAAGACCTAATTGACGTCACAATGTAAGTTTGAATTGGCCTTTTGGACGCTAGCGTTGTTACCCGCTCGGCTTTTAAAGCTTCTAGTTTTATTCCCTCGTAAAGAAAAGTGCCGGACCGCTGTATAGTTTAGTGAGTTTGACCGGACTTTTAGATTCTCGAGGACTTCTTTTCAGAAGTAGGTAGAACTAAACTAGATATAAAAAAACTTTAACGACTTGTCACGAGGCCAGAGTCGCGGGTAACAGTTTTCCAAGTTGAAACAACCTTATTGATGAATTCAAGACAACTCTACTCTCGGAACGATAAAGATAAGAGCCTGATACGATTAGATACTGAACCCAACCCACCTGTCCGGTGATTTCCTTTACGGATATGTTGGTTGCAATGTTATCGTCTATTGCGTCTCGAGTCATAAAGTCAGTCGAATTACCTTTACATTTCAGCAGCATTATGATTAATTTGCATTGTTGACCACAAAGAATGGTTTATTTATAGTAATCTGTGTCATGAGGGAAGTATGTAACTGT
The DNA here is from genome assembly GCF_033807575.1 of Cydia pomonella. Lineage (NCBI taxonomy): Eukaryota > Metazoa > Arthropoda > Insecta > Lepidoptera > Tortricidae > Cydia > Cydia pomonella. Next base: position 23,590,410 of record NC_084712.1, on the reverse strand, counting down.
GATAGTGTTGACGAGTGTCAGTGGAATTTTTGCGATTCGAGTGTACAATTTAAATACCTCCCGACAGTCCCGACCCTCTCATGTTACACACAATGTCTAACACATGCGAAATGTTAAACACATGCGAAGAAAAAGTTAAATTTTAAGGGAAACACGGGCTAAATATTGTAGAATAAGTAAATGTTGTATTGACTTGTAAAAGAGCCCTTGAGGCCTACTTGCAGAATAAATTTTTGTATTTGTAATTATCTGTAATTCTAATGAATTACAGATAATTACCGCCATTCTGTTTATTATTCGACGTAAGGGCATGAAAGACCCATTTGATATAAATTAAATCATTAATAAAAGAAATGAAAAAATACGCATCAGTGCCTACTTCGAAAATAAAACTTATTTTGACCTTCTTGGTTCATTTGACTTTATGACTGTGACATAATTAAAAGAAATCTATCACCTCCCTAGAGATTTTTCCTTGTTATGAATCCCGCTAAATCTGCGTGAAATATCACCCTTTATGAGCAAGTGTGGTGACTATAAATAATTGCTATAGGTAAATCGTAAAACAGACCATCTCTCTACCTGTGGAAACATGTAATTGGCTTACTGTTTCTATTTCGCAACCTATTCTGTTACTCCACCTGTAAGTTTTCCTAAGACATCAAATAAAATAAATAAATAAAGAACAATATATTTTATAGGTACCTTTGCTTGCCTACTGCCATGAGGCCATGAGTTAGCGTCTGTAGCTAATGAACCCCTCTCGGTCGCAGCCGGAAGTGCTCGTGAGCATTTGCGTCGTGGCCGGAAACGCCTCCAGCTGTCCCAGCCCCCGCCCGATGGCACGCACCGACGCAACAGTTGGCCCGTATTGACGAACTAAGTTTTAAGGGCTCGATTCACAGTGTCGTGCTCAATACTGATCAAACGAAGGCTTGTGTCGATGATTCCGAAACCATTAACCTAAGGTTACTGAAGGGTTGTGTCTATTCGGTAACCACAGAGAGCGCTCTGCGCTCACAAAATCGGTCAAAAGAACTAGTTCGGTCTTTTAGTTAGTTACATTTTTGGGAGTTGGGAATGAATAGGTAAGGTAACTGAATACTATACCTACAAATCAATTTGTACGATATGATATTACGACAAATCATTAAGGCACCTTTTTTATCTTTTATCTGCAATCGGCTAGTTTTAGCCATAATCAGATGTTCTGTCTTTTTTTATGAGGGTATTGAGAGATTCGAGAGGTATTCCATAAATAACTCTCTCTTCACTTTGATACAATGTATCTCGTCTGGTCTAGCCGCAGTTTTTGCCATTTTTTCCGCCTACTCGGATTAAAAAAATAAATAAATAAAATAATTTGATTTTATTTCAGGCAAACACCCATATAAAACGAAGTGATATTTACACAAATAATTAAGTAGTTAGCAGCAGAACTGGCTAAGCGTATTAGCGTACTATGTCGTAAATCACATTTGAAAAAAAAATATGAACTAAAATATAATAATAAAAAATAATTTAAGTTTTCAGTACGCGAAAATAATGTGTACCTCTGCTCATGAAACTAGTAGGGATCCATGAAAGTTGTAGAAACATGTGCCGCGTTAATCAGATACCTAGTGTTGTTCCGCTGGAAATATTCTCCATGCGGAAAATTCCCATTCTCCCATTAATTTTCTCTAAGCGAGGGATTATTGAATGCAGGTTACCGCGTTTAATTTCGCCGCTAGGGGCGCTAGTGTAGATGGAGGTCTTTCAAAAATTCAAAATGTCAAATGCATAGAGTTTTTGGGGGTAGCAAATGTTTCTGCGCGATATTTCACTCCTTATTCATAAATGTGGTAAATCTTATTCCATCTTTGATTAATCATGCTAAACATTATATAAAGTTCAATAAATGCTTGTGGTTTTTCATAAAAATGGGAAATATAGACATTAAAATACTTTTGTGTATATCAGAACGTTCATGGACCTACATCTACAATGGCGCCAACTGGTGATCGCCAAATACGGTAGCCCTCATTAAAAAAATAAAATAAAATTGAATGGTATGCCATTGCTAATTATAAGTAGTTGACACAAGTGTCGTGAGCGCTATGAATCGTTCGGCTGCCTTCCCATCGAGACGAAGATGAGAGGAGACGTGCGGGAATCAGTCAATAGCATTGCTTGTAATCCAGCGGAGCGAAAAAGACAATTCCTGCTGTTGGTGGATTTCCGCGTGTCTCCTGTCATCTCCGCTCATCTCTGCCTCATATTCGGGGTAGTGCTATCGATAGCGTTTATAAATTTCAAGGATACAAAGTGAATACATATTTAAGGTTACATCGATAACTTAATTTTGAATGATACCTAAGTTAAAATTAAATAATCGCATAGCGGCACCTGCAGACGTTCGTTTCGTTACGGTTACGGGTAACTTTTAACTTCTTGTCGGTGTATGATAAGGATTTCTGCGGTGACAGCATGGTTGCGTTTTTATCACCCGTCACTTCGCACTACACACTTGTTAGAACGTGACAGGCGATTAAATGCGACTGTGTTTAGCTCGCTGCCGAATTTTTAGTCGTCTTTTAGTCATCAGACTGATTTTGTAAGATGCACAGAAATACAATATTATTCTTAGACAAAAATGTAATAGTCTTCTGCGGAATATTCTAGAAACGTCACATCACTCATTACATACCGCCTGCAGCGCGGCGCTGAAAACGACCACCTACATCCAAATTACGTTGTAAATATGCTTTATTATGATCAACGCGTGTTATGTATGTATTATTATGTTCACACTCGCTTCGTACATAATATTATTATGTATTACTGAACACCATTTAGTTTAGATATGGCTTTGGTTCAGATACGCTGCTTTTAACGAAGATCGTTGTGAGTTCTGGAAAACTGGAAACGAATGAGTTTTCACATTGCCCGATCCGAAATCTGATGTCGGATAGGACCATAGAGAAGTAAAATGTAATAAATACAATCTTTATATTTATTAATTCAAGATTTAGTGTTTATTATAAAATTGAAAACATAAACCCAAAAAGAACTTAATCTCTTAGGGCTCTTTCGAGGGGCTCTTCTCCAGAAGGTCATCCAACATCCGATATCCGGATCGGAGGACGTGAAAACGCTACTCAGACCATATTTAAGTATAGTGTTATCTCATCGACATATACAGACTTTTATGATTAAAATATCAAACCTGTTAATCATCTAGATAAAATATTTGTACTAAAGCTCGTTTTATCGTATTTCAGTTTAAAACGGGCATTTATTTTCCTAACAAAATATTCTGCAAAGCTTAACGACGGATACCTTTCGTGCGCTGGCAGTGATTCAGGGTTACCACTCTCTATCAACTTACAATACATATTTATAAATACTAGTAATGATGAGATCTGAATAATACAGGACGGTAATTTATTAAATTTTCTTCTTCTATGCCGTTTTTTTACACACTCATAATCTTTATTGCATATCACAATGTATCTTAACATATTATATAGAATTATATACAACATGGCACCCTGTATGGCACAGCAAACAGTTTTTGTCGTGGTCTTGTTGAGAATTCTATTAAAATTGCCGCATATGTATACATACTGGGTATTAGTTGCTAAATTGCTTACTAGATGTTTCTTTTTAAAATGAAAATTAGCTATATAAGGTTTTTCCTAACACAATCGGGTTCAAACATAAAATGAAAGTGTACAGTCGTGAAAAATAAATGAAGTTAGTGAAATAGCCGTGCTAATAGTGTGATAGGAAAGTGAACATTAAAGTGAAGTGGTTAAGTGCGGATTTTACACTTGATTGCAATTTATAACTTTGAGACTCTGAAAAAAATAAATCGCCATACAGCGGGGAAATACGGCCAGCCTTCTAGGCACCTTGCCCGTCGACGGCGATTTGGGACAAATTTTCTATCTTTAGTTTAAGTTCTTAGTAAGTTTTATTATGTTTGTTTATTTCTTTGTTTTTGGATATAAGAATCTCTCTGAAAAATGTTCCGGTATTTGTGAAATCAAGTTGCAGTCTGCAGTGATTTGACTCAATTTTACCGAATCCGAATTCTATATTTTCTTTCTGATGTCTTGCACAATAAATAATATATTACTATTATGAACTACACAGAGAGAGACACAGAGCCCTAGCGTACACAGCAACGCACGCACTGTGCCGGAAGGCCAATTCGAACATTTTGATATCAGAACGAAGTTATTTTGTTATCATTTGCGCGTGCATTTTTCTCGCACTTGTTTGTGCATGTAATGGCGCGAGCGAGACGCACGGGCGAATGATAACAACATTACATCGTGTTGACATCAATGTATGTTTGAATTGGTCTCCGGACTCGCTGGCGCAACTCCAACATGCATTTGCATGCAATCGCGGGATTCAATTGCTCCCCCCACCCCCAAGTGGGGGGGTGAGATCGCCGCGTGATGGACGAGTGCGGCACGTGGACGGGACGAGGTAACAGCAACACTCTCAGCACGAAACGGGACGACGTGCACGTGACCGCTTCTCCAGACAAGCGTAGTCCCCATTTTCCTCTCTGGACATTATATAAAATATTTTTACGTAATTTGATGTCGTTTAATTTTTTCCTTATTATTTGTTATTATTTTTTCCTGCACCAACATACACAAATGTTTGACCCAATGGTTGACTGGTAGAGAATGCCTTTTGGCATTAAGTTCGCCTTTTGTACATTTTTCTTTATGTGTGCAATAAAGTTTAAATAAATAAATAATATATAAACGAAAGGGCCGTTTGATGTTTTTCGATAATTAAATTATTACAAGAGTTAAGAGCTTTTATAAAATTTGTATGGAAATAGTTGTTTGGTCTTAGTTCCTTTAATAATAATAAAAAAATAAAAAATCTAAAGAAATTAAAGGCAGGGGCTATATAGCTATGGTTAATATACTTCAATTTGTGTAAACATATTTTGTATCCAGAGAGGTAAGTGGGGAAAGATTACGTATGTTTGGAGAAACAGTCGTCCACCACCCTCTTTATTGACCATCGGTGGACTTTAAGTCGTTGCGATAAGGTTGGTTGCGAAGTTGACCTTTCAGCGTCCATATTTGGAGAATGCGCCTGTTTGTAAAGTCACACTTATTTCTTACTACCAAGACAGGCCTTTCAGTATGGAGATACCGATACTGGAGAACCGGGAACTTTATAGAATAACCGTGTATACACATGTGCAGTCAATACACTTTACAGCGTAGTCAGCGAGGCAATTTTACGATTGACCTGCTATTCGTCGTCTCGAAAAGCTTTGTATTTGTAGAATGACTCGTATCGGAGGAGAGTTTTGTAGCGATCGTTGTCACACTGTTATTTACAATGTAGTGCGCGAGGCAACTTTATTAATGATCGGACTGCAGCGGCACCTGCCTTCGGATTCAACGGAGATTCATCGTCCCGCTGCGTGTCGTATCGGAGGAGAGCTTTGTAGCATGACTAAACGTGTGTAGACTACACTGAACTCCGTAGTGCGCAAGGCAACTTTATGAATGATCGGACTGCAGCGGCACCTGCCTTCGAATTCAACGGAGATTCATCGTCCCGCTACGTGCCGTATCGGAGGAGAGCTTTGTAGCATGACTACACGTGTGTAGACTACACTGAACTCCGTAGTGCGCGAGGCAAATTTATGAATGCGCCGACTGCAATGGGGCACCTGCCCCGTGATAGGAAGGAGATTCATCGTCTCACTACGTATTGTATCGGAACGAAAGCTTTATAGAATAACTACACGTGTGTACACTACACTGAACTCCGTAGTGCGCGAGGCAACTTTACGAATGCGCCGACTGCAGCGTGAATTTGCCCCGCGATAGGAAGGAGATTCATCGTCTCGCTACGTGTTGTATATTATCGGAATAAGAGCTTTATATAAAATAAATAAATAATAAGGGCTAAGAGGTTGATGAGGTAATTCGATAAGAAGTATAGGCAGATCTAAATTTTGTGCGGGCTCGGTACTACAAACAGGCCTGGGGCTACCTCGCTACATTAATTCGAAATGCCGAACAATTATCTGAAAACTGAAAACACATAGGTATGTATTTAGGTACTTTTTAAAATCTAGTACGACTAGAGTAGCTTATTGAATTGAATTGAATTGAATTATTATTTATTTCAGGTATTATACCCATATATGTAAATTAGTTACAAATTTTCTTTAAGACTATGTTAGTAACTTAGTATCTACAGTATAATTATTACATTAATTTTAAATAAATAATCAGTCACAAATAAATTAATTAATTAAAATTATTATTAAATAATGAACTAGCATAATATATAAATTAAAATAATATCATAATTAAAATCAAGTTCAAATGAAAATTAAAATCAGATTAAATAGACTATAAAAAAATAAAATGTCAGCAGCAGCATGTCATAAAGCCATATGAATGTCATTCCATTTCTGCACAAAAGGACAATCAAATTTGGATGATAATGCATTCAGGAGCGCGCCGGGGCCACCTGACAACCTGCGCATGAGAGACGCCACTCTCTTGCGGATGATGGCGTGGAACCCGTCGGTGTGTGCGTCCGCAAACATACCCGATGCGCTGCAATGCCGGGGCAGCCGCAGCAGGGTCCTGAATGCATTATTATATTGTATGCGCAGGACATTATATGACCGCTGTGTATAATTCGTCCATAGGCTACAGGTGTAAAATGACTGGCAGAATGCTTTAAAAAGGGTTATTTTAACCTCTCTAGTGCATTTAGCAAATCGCCTAGCCAGCATATTACACCTGACAGCCAATGCCCTACGCTCTCTCTCCATGTCTACATCGTCAGTAAGGTCCTCCGTCACCCAGTGCCCAAGATATTTAAAGGATTTCACATGGTTCAAAACAACACCAGAAAGTTGAAACTGCGGTATCGGATATGTTTTATTACCCGCTTTAAAAAGTAATATTTCACTTTTTCTAGCATTATATTATAAACCATGCGACTCTGCGTAGCTCTCACAAATATGCAAGAGCTTCCTTAACGCACTGACCGAAGGACTCAACAACACCATGTCATCAGCATAACTTATGTTATTGACACAATTACCATCTATAGAGCATCCGACCATGGTGTTGCTGAGCTCACTAATCAGTGCGTTAACATAAATATTAAATAACCGGGGTGAGGAGAGCCCGCCCTGCCGTACACCACACTCCAGTCTGTAGTCACTCGAGTGCACGCCCGCCCATCGAACACTGTTGATCTGGTTCTCGTACCAATATTTGAACAACGCTAGCAGTTCAGGTGGAAGGGTTGTTTCTGTTTCCAGTTTATCCCATAGAATGTTGTATGAGACCAGATCAAATGCCCGCGATAAATCTAAAAAGCAAGCGTACACTGGTGTTTTCTTACTAGTGTAGTATTTGACCGTACTCTTAAGGCAAAAAATAGCTGACTCAGTAGACAATCCCGACTGAAAGCCAAATTGTGCCTCATTCAGACTTACATGCGCACTAAGTTGCTTATCAAGGAGGCTGTCTAACACTTTTGATATCACAGTTGCGAGGGAAATCGGTCTGTAATTATGAACATCCGACATATCTCCAGTTTTGTTTTTTATGATCGGTATTACAATTGTACGCATAAGATCAGCCGGGAGATACGAGTGGCAAATACATAAATTAAAGAGCAGTGCCAACACTCTAGGAAGATGAGGACCCGCATTTTGAAGATGCTCGATGCTCAAATCATCATGTCCAGGTGACTTACCTCTAGTCATGTTCTTAATACAAAGCTCTATCTGACGAGCATTAAAAAAGGTCAATGAACCAGACGTCCGAGCACCGAGCACCGATATTGGCCCATCTAGTGGAGACTTGACTTGGAAGTGTTCGCTAAACAGGTTGGCTATATCCTTAGGATTAAACTTGTCCTGGACGCTCACAGGAAGGCTAGGCCTTAGATTAAATTTATTCGTCTGTTGCCAGAACTTACTAAAGTTTTTCGATGAGTGATGGCTAGCCATTAAATCCATTTTAATTTGCTGCTGATTTTCCTGGCACCATTTAAGTTTAGCCTTAAAAACTTTACGCGACTCGCGCATGTTATTATAAATGGTCCCAGATCTCGGCTTATTGCATAATACCCACTCATTAAAGTAAAGCCTAGCAGTTCTGTGAGCCTCCCTCACATGCTTATTCCAACCTGCAACATACTGCTTCCTCCTCCTAGGTCGTACAATATAAGTCCGCACTGCTCCTGCCCTTAAGGTACAAACAATGTCCTTGTACAAAGTGTCAATGTGCCGATAGTGATCCTCATTATGGCAAACCTTATCCGAGCAGTCACGAAAAACGGAGGGAAATTCAATATGTTTCAGTCTCTCATTACATATTGCCCTATATTGCTCCGTTGCTGATAGCTCTCTAGATCCCCATTTCACTCTATTTTCCGTAACCACCCTACCCCCACAACTTAATACTGGCGATACAGAACTTAAATTACATTTTATTTCCAAAGGTAGGTGGTCAGACCAAAACACATTTTGTTGCACTTTAGCGTCAACTACACTCTGCCACGCTGCCTCAGTCACCAGGCAATGATCTAGCCAACGTTTACAGTCTTTATGTATGTCACTTACAAAAGTGTATGTGTTAGAGTCAGCGCCTAAAACATCCATATCCGCACACCGCCACCTTTGCTCAGAGCAAAAGCTCAGGAGCTCGTTGCCAAACAGCTCGCCCGGGTGCGAATTAAAGTCACCCAACATATACACTGATGCTACCTCTTGGCTGTCAATAATTGCACTAATCTCACTTAAACATTCAGTGAAAACGGGTAAATTTTCACTTGAGTTTGTAGGCATATAAACTGAAAAAACTAGCAAAGAACGCTTATATTTTATTTACACAGATTTAGGTACCGAATGATATTCCTTCGAATGAATATTCCTCCGAAACAAGTCCATAAAAGTATGAAATATTCAGCAGCATGTTGCCCCCTCCCCTCCCTCAGAGAGATGTGCTCTGTGTCAAAGAGAATTGTAAACCATAACACGATCAAGTACTTAACCATACGTAGGCATATATAATCTACATGTTACTGATGCGCTGAGCATAATTCCATTCCATTGTATCAAGGCAGGCACCGTGAATTAGAGAACGAGAATTTCGTGCATTGACCCGATAGTTCCTATGTAAGTATCATGGACAGGCCGGTCGATTTTCGAAATTCCTCGTGCTAAGCAGTCTTTTTTTACAAGGAAATCGACAGTTAGGGTCTCCCCAGATATATCGACGCGGAACCGACAAAAGCCGATAGAAGAAAGAAAAAAGCTTTACGTCTACGAAATAAGGACGAAAAACACGTCGACGTCGACGCGTCTGCAGGCGACGGCGAGCCGATCCGCGGCGAACGACGCCTTGCATTATTGCGACATTACTGCTGCGGACTTGTCGCGGGTGCTGTAACTACTGCAATTATGATGATCAATCTGTCACTCATTTTATCTAGGCAATTGATGATGATGATGATGATGATTAAAATGAGTGAGTCCGAGTTAAAATCGCGGCAGTAATGTGGCTACGAACGTCACTTATTTTATCAAAGAATTTGACAGATATATATACAACGGCGACATCAACGCAACGATTAATGTCGGAACAGCAATGCAGCTGCAGTTACTATCCGAATGTCACCTTTAGTGGTAAACTACAGTGTCGCCTCATGGTCGCCTCGTAGTAAAAACTATTGACCTGCCTAAAGTAACAAAAACGTTGTAGAGAGCAAGACGCGTCGCACGACACAAGTGAAGAAGTCGTCTTGGGAAATAACGCATTCCTTTGAGCAGATATTAAAATATAACTGCCTAAAAGCATTCGCACTTTTGTCGAGCTCTAGGTAATGCAAAATTCACTATATTAAGAAATCTTTATTTCACACACTGATTCCAGTATTTAAAATGCAGATACCTTCATCCAAAAAGCTTTGTAAAAACAGAGATGTGTCGTGTTGAATTTACAAAGGAGTTTCTCTAAAAACGTTACAAATTAAAATAATGTTAAATTTGGTTTTAACGATAGATATTTATGAAATAGAATTAGAAGCCGTTTTTAGTGACGCCTGAAGGTGTCGTCAATACACATTACATTATACACATTCACACATCTTTTCATTTGTGAAGCCCGAAGAAGTTGTTAATTCACATTCATATGTTCATGTGATAAGCCTCTCTTGTCTGAAATGTCGCTCTACCCACCGTTGCCACACACCGGGGGTGTGAATGACCTACACTTGATTTTTTTGTTAGCGAGCCCGTAGGTGTGGTACACATTCATGTATTCATGACCGGGATGACCGTCTCTTGTGGTATATCGCTCCACCCAACGTGGTAGACCCCCGTGTGTGAATGGCCTAAACTGGAATTTTTCGAACCGTTTCATTAGCAAACCCGCAGGTATCGTTAATACATATTCATGTTTTCATGAGCGGGGTTACCGTCTCTCCACAAATGCCGGTGTGTGAAATGCCTAAACATGATTTTTTTGAAGCCGTTTAATTAGCAAATCAGAAAGTGTCTTTAATACACATTCATGAATTCATGAGCGGGATTAGCGTCTTTTGTAACGCGTGTCGATTGCGGTGTGTGAATTGCCTAAACTGGATTTTTTGAGGTCGTTTATTAGCGAGCCCGAAGGTGTCCTTAATACATATGCATGCATCCGTGAGTTGGATTAGCTTCTCTCGTGTGATATGTCGCTCCACTTACCGTAGATCGCGGTGTGTGAATTTTTTGAACCGTTTCATTGGCGAACCCGAAGGTGTCGTTAATACACATTCATATATTCATGAGCGGTCCTTGCGGCGGCGTCTTACGGCGGTGACGTTAATCTTGAAGCAAATAATCAGTTGGGTTCTGTTTATATCTCGGCCTTAGCAGGAATGGCATTTGTCTAATGCGTTGCGACAGTATATCTTCTAATTAAAATTCAGGCCAATTCGAACGTACACTGATACCAGAAAGACATCTGATGTTTCAGTTATCATACATTTCGCTCGTACTTGTCTGAACATGAATTGGCGCGGGCGAGACGCACGATAACTAAATAACACGATTTAAAAATCATTCTGAGAGATCAGTGTACGATCGAATCGACCTGATAGTTAGAAAACGATGGGTAATGTGTCTTTTTATTTTTATGATATTCCTATGGTAAGATAGAAAACAAAACGCATCCCTTCCCCGGCTACCCGTTTATTAGCTGTCTTAAACAGCGAGGTCCCTCGAGCCCCTAAAATTAAGCGCGGTATGGTTCGCTAAACGCCGTATGTAGCACCATACATATGTATGAGCCTCGGCACGGAGGTATATTCTACTTCGAAAATCACATCTTAATATGTTATTACGAGTAATAAACGAGAGAGAAAACGTACACTCTAAAAATAATAGTGCCCTTTAGTTGGACAGCTGACATAGTTGGCGCTTTACTGCACCATGTGATTTGTGGTCACTAGATTGTCAAACGTCAACTTTTGGTCAACCAGAGTAAAGGATCGACCACACCGCTTCGCACCGTCAGCGTATTTTGAGCAGCGGTGTGGCCGAACCTTTACCGTATAATATATGGAGCACAAAAAAAGTAAAATGTAAAATTCTGAGCACGAATTTGTCTTAGACTATGCACATGTCATAACTCATAACACAACAATCGAAGTGACCACTGTGAGAGGCTGCCCGCAAGGGGTGTCCTATCTCCCTTACTCTGGACTCTTGCAGTGGATGGACTTCTGCATAAGATGGCGGAGCTCCGAATCGACACTCGGGGGTACGCAGACAACTTGACGCTTGGGCTTGGGCTTGTTGTGACCTTACGCAGAGGGCTCTCAACACCATAAATACATGGTGCGGAGAGAATGAATTGTCTATCAATACAGATAAGACAACTATAGTTCCATTCACGAACAAGCGGAAACTAGATAAACTTAAATCGCTTGTCATGAATGGAAAAAACTATTCCGTTCTCAACAGAGGTCAAATATCTGGGGGCATTACTGGACCAAAAACTGACCTGGAATAATCACGTGGATGGAATCATACAAAAGGCTAGATCAGCCTTGGCAATATGCTGTCGTTTAGCAGGCAATCTATGGGGTCTAAAACCCAAAATTGCCTTATGGTTGTACAGATCTATAGTGAGGCCGATAGTGTGTACGCCTCTGTACCATGGTACAGGAAAACGACACATAAGGTAACGGTGGCGAAGCTCGAAGCTTAGTAGTCTGCAAAAAACGGCCTGTGTTATCGTCACTGGAGCCATGTCATCCTCCCCGATGGCAGCCCTAGAGGCCATACTAAGTTAGCGCTGTCTAGGAACCACCTTCGCAACTTGGTAAGGGTACTTACTGGGCATTGCGGTCTAAATAAGCACATGCTCACTATGGAGAAACGTGACATGGGGTGGTGCAGACTCTGCATGGAGGCAGAGGAGACGCCTTTGCACATCCTCGCTGAGTGCCCTTGCCTAATGCGCACTCCTGACTCAATCCTGAGCAGACACATATTACGCCCGGAGGAGTTAAGGTCTCTTGAGATCAAGAAGATTCTGAAGCTGTTTAAAGTTGCAGGTTTGGATCGAGAGTTGTAGTAGGTGGCGATCACAATAGGAATAAGCGCGGTGATATATACCCCTACAGCCCCTGACAAAGAAGAAGAAGATACACATATCATGTTATAAAATGAGTGGATCTTTCCCATTATATTTATTATATTGTGATGGTCAGATACCTATTAATAGATAATAATAATTCGGCCATTATATGCCCCACTGCTGGGCACAGCCCTCCTCTCATGCGTGAGAGGGTTTGGGCTATAGTCCCCACGCTGGCCCACTTCGGGTTGAGGATTTCACATACACCTTTGAATTTCTTCGCGGATGTATGCAGGTTTCCTCACGATGTTTTCCTTCACCGAAAAGCTAATAAAAAAATAAATAATAGCTAATAATATCAAATGATATTCCGTTCATAAGCTCCAAAAAACTCATTGGTACGAGCCAGGATGTGAACCGCGACCTCCGGACTGAAAGTCGGACGTCAGGTCCACTTGGACGCCATCGCTTTTATAACATTGTTGTTGATGATATTATTTTGTAAGTTCGAATAGGCCTCGTGGTAATCGGTATATAGTTTTGGTCGCTCCTGCGTTGGCCACAGCGTCTCTATCAATATCTTGCGGAAAAAGTGTTAGTACTTCGCGGCTTTCGCGTTAGCTACATTTTGCCTTCATTCACTACATTGCTCTATCTTTCTATAAGCAGGGACCGGCCCGCTATCCCTTATATTTCCTTCCTATTAAATGGAAATTACGTATCGTATGGGTTTTGACAAAGCTTAACTTACCGTACCTTTTGCCCGACCAAAACCAGTTCATTTTGCTTTTAAAGCCCTTATCTAAGCGCTAACAGATATGATTGAGGAGTATCCAAATACCGTTACAAAACCCTTATCATCCGCTCACCAATACAAGCATATTGCTTATAATGTTTAGCCTTATATAAGGGTACCCTTTTGGCAGATCAAAATGCTAATTAAAAGTATTTAAACAATTTACCCTGTTCATAAAGCACACATTACTTCGCATCGGATAGCGAACGATCGTCTACTATATGACGTGCTCCGAATTGTCAGTGTCTTTTTTACTGGAGATTGTCAAAGGTTTCATTGTATAAATGTCAATCAATACTTACAAAACGTGGCTAAAATAATAAGGGAGCTTTATGAAAAGCGTTAACTTGTTAGGGTACCCCTTACAAGCTTTATTGTTTGGTAAGTTTTTGTTCAGGGATAGTCAAATGAATGGGCTAGCAGTTCGAACTGGTAACTCTTTTTTTTCTGGGTTAGCCATCTTAAAGGGACGCTCGCGCCCATTGAAAGGCTTTTATCGAGAAAAGGGTTGTCCGGTCCCTGTCTATAGCAGTGTTAAAGGCATGCTAAATACCAAGAGCTGCACAGTCTAGTTCACAAATATCCTTACAAGCTAACCTTCCAGAATTATAGTTAGTATATTTACAAGCCTCTAAAGCGAGGTTTAGATTAGTAAGAATTTGTGTGCAACTTTCATTACATTGTATTTATGGCAATTAGCCGCTTTAAGGGCCTGTTTCACACAAGTAATCTGAATAAGCTACTTGTCACTTATTTGACGAATAAAGTCATGTTGACATGAATTTATTCGTCAAATAAGTGGCAAGTAGCTTATTCAGGAGTCGTGTGTGTCAGTCAGTCACAATCTTCAAATAAGCTTAACTGGTAGATAAAGTGCTAAGTTTTGCAGGTAGTTTATCTGGAAGTTAATTTATTTTTTAATTAGATATCCAATACTTTACATGGACATTGGGAAATAGGCCCTAAGTATTTAGCAGTAACACAATGGATTACCATAAATATAGTATATTAATACTGCTATCGTCAGCGCAACCATATAGGCAGATTTTTAGAGCATAAGCGTGCTGCACGCAAGTTCTTGCTAGTCTAAGCCTCTTTTAAGACACTAACTATTAGAAAATTGTGTAACAAATATATTTTTGGAACATTGGCTTGTAAAGATGTCTGTGAACTCGGCCAACATAAGTAGAGCGTAGATAAATTGGAGCAACGTAACTGTCATTTTATTATCTAGGATAAAGAAGTTTTAGTGCACTAGGTATAGACGTTCCGTAGTTCAGAGTAATTGCTAGCCGGAGTTTAAGCCTCGATCGCCCACAAAGCCTTCCAAAGTGCTTCTTATTCATAGAATTTCGTCCCGACTCGCCGTTTACCGACATCCTCCGATACATACGACACATTCCAAATAACTCCCAACCATAAATGAACCTCTATAAGGTTTAATTTAGGTTACAATATACCATTGTGTTGGAATCTTGTCGCTGTTAGGAGGAACTTCAAAAGCAATTCAACTTTCCTACTTAGGAATATGTTTTTGATGGGTAAAACTCTATGTTATTCGTCAACGTTCGTAGTCGTGTGTGTCAGTCAGTCACAATCTTCAAATAAGCTTAACTGGTAGATAAAGTGCTAAGTTTTGCAGGTAGTTTATCTGGAAGTTAATTTATTTTTTAATTAGATATCCAATACTTTACATGGACATTGGGAAATAGGCCCTAAGTATTTAGCAGTAACACAATGGATTACCATAAATATAGTATATTAATACTGCTATCGTCAGCGCAACCATATAGGCAGATTTTTAGAGCATAAGCGTGCTGCACGCAAGTTCTTGCTAGTCTAAGCCTCTTTTAAGACACTAACTATTAGAAAATTGTGTAACAAATATATTTTTGGAACATTGGCTTGTAAAGATGTCTGTGAACTCGGCCAACATAAGTAGAGCGTAGATAAATTGGAGCAACGTAACTGTCATTTTATTATCTAGGATAAAGAAGTTTTAGTGCACTAGGTATAGACGTTCCGTAGTTCAGAGTAATTGCTAGCCGGAGTTTAAGCCTCGATCGCCCACAAAGCCTTCCAAAGTGCTTCTTATTCATAGAATTTCGTCCCGACTCGCCGTTTACCGACATCCTCCGATACATACGACACATTCCAAATAACTCCCAACCATAAATGAACCTCTATAAGGTTTAATTTAGGTTACAATATACCATTGTGTTGGAATCTTGTCGCTGTTAGGAGGAACTTCAAAAGCAATTCAACTTTCCTACTTAGGAATATGTTTTTGATGGGTAAAACTCTATGTTATTCGTCAACGTTACAGTCGTATTGTTCTCCTGTTATGCCGGTCGTATACCAGATAAATTTACCTTTCCCATCAAAGTCCTTCGGTCACTGGTATAAGGTTTGATTTAGCCTGGCAACTGTTACCTGTCAAGATCGAGGATATCGCAGTTATATGAGTTTTGTAACTGCATTGAGATAATGCAAAAAGATTTTTGTTTTTGTTGTTTGCTTTATGTTCTTCCTGCAAAATGGCGTTGAATTCAGATGAGTACCTATCTTCGTATTGATCTTTCGGAGGGGCCAGAATCACAATACAATATTCCATATCTATGTCAAATGATAAATTTGATACCACATAGATTTTATTTAACGTCATCGTTTTCCACCCGTGATACTAGTTAAAGTTAGGTATGAGGACAGTCGCGGACTTTAATGGCTGACCCGGTTAGGGTTTACTTTCCATTGGACATCATACCGTTAGTATTGAGAAGCAAATTAGCTTGGACCCTACATGAACCCGCAATTAAAGTTTGTGACCGTTACCTAATATACCAGGTCCCCGTAACACTCACAAATAAAATGCCCTTCTTAGTTGTTTTGTTACACACATTTGTTCACATAAGTAGAATTATAAATAAATAAGTATATTGTATTAAATGTGGCTAAATATAAAGTGTAGTGTTTTTACAATTGAACGAAACGTGCACGTAATGAGGCTGGCCTGGCTGGACGCCAACGCCGTCCCGACCCAAGAAACTACATTCGAATACTATGTGGGCTGTCCTACTCGCACTCATATATATATAGTTAGTTTACTATGGTAAGGGCATTTATTCGTGTGATGAGCATGGATATTTGTACCCGAGTCATGGGTGTTTTCTATGTATTTAAGTATTTATAAATATTTATATATTATATATATCGTTGTCTAAGTACCCTCAACACAAGCCTTATTGAGCTTACTGTGGGACTTAGTCAATTTGCGTAATAATGTCGTATAATATTTATTTATTTATTTATTTATGCGTTTGTTCACTGAGGCCAATTGTATTATGATCTAAAAGGAATTTCCTCTGGCTGAAGAATGAGCTCCCTTCCGAGGTTTTCTCGAGACTACAGTGCGCGGCTCTTCAAGAAAAGTTTTTAAAGGATCGACAACACCCCCCGAGTTGCGGGCGTTCATATATTAGGCTACGGTGACCGTTTACCATCAGAACAGCCGTATGCTTGCTTGCCATAATCATTGACGTGGTAAGAAAAAAGGTTTGATATCATGTTGATGTCACATACTAAAACGCTGAATGGTCCCAGCAGCTGCCGTCTGCTGTTTCAACTGAAAGAACTCACTAATCGGCACAAGCTGCCACTGTCTTTGTCTTTTATATATTAAACATACATATAATACCCACAATATTTTTTTAACGAATGTAATTAAAACAAAATATAGGTCAAATATTTAGTTACCTGCAATAATTTACGGAATGAATATATAAGTCATATTGAGGAACTTTTACTATGGGACCAACCCCGAAATCACGAAAAAAAAAATAAGCAGTTTCATACATTTTGGCTCTGACCTGGACATTTTCTAAGGGAGAGCAAATTTTCTTTCGCGATTTCGGGTTTGGTCCCAAAGTAAAAGTTGCTCAATATGACCTATATATCCAGTCCGTAAATTATTGCAGATGACTAAATAAACATTCTGTATATTAAAACTATACAATTCAATACAAATCCTCTTTATTGCACAACCTCTGAAAAAAAAAACTATCTATAATCTATTTTATTTTTTATTTACGTTTATCTTTTTGACATCTTAAAATCTTATTAACCAGTTCAACCACTGTAATTAGTGTAATTACACAGATGAATGAAGTACTTGAATTGCAAGATGGCATCTTATTGCGTCCCAACAACCGCTGGCTATCTGCCGAGCGCCCGAGTCAGTCGATCGTACGGTAATAGTAACACTCTTTATGGTAACACGGACGGCTTTATATGCGGCTCTGGCTTCTACTTATCAAGTGGAGACATCTCCGGGACCATTGCGAAGTCTGGTGCCTGATTCTTTTTCTATAGGTTGGGTTAGTTTTTATAGTTAAATTATTCTATATAAAACTGTCAAAAGAATCACAATCATTATGTCAAATAACTGCCTTACCAGATTTGAACCCGGGACCTCCCGCTTCGTAAGTTCGTAAGCAAGGTCACTAACAAATAAATAAAGAATTATTTTTTTCGTCATTTAAGCATTTTATACGATTTTGCGCTAGTTCCAAACGAATTGGAATAATAAAATTATGGAGTAGACAACTGCAGCTCATTCTTTACAAGTGAAAGTGTTACTTATAATATAAGTTTTATATTGTTTAGAGCACTATAGACTTGTTAGTTGGCATCATCTTAGTGCTGAACTTTTGCGCACTGAATGTTCAATTTATCGTCCATTGTTTCAGAGTCACACAAGTCCCATAATTATATCGCGGCAGTCCTGATTGCGCCCGTCTCTTTGTGCGACATACGAGAGAAAATTACTCTGTTTGTACTAATAACTGCCGCATAAGTCTAGCCTTTGTGAAACACTTGTCACACCACACCACCGTCGTCTTTTGCCGTAACGTTTACGCTCCAGTGTGTTCATTAAGTTACGTTTGTAAAGCTTTATTATATTGTATGTCGAGTGTTGTATGCAAACGAGACGGTGGCTCGAGCTCGAGCACTCGAGCACTCGAGTCGAGCCGCTCGAGCAGCGCTGAGTCGCTGACGCCGCGGAGTGCTCGAGCCAGAGTGTCGTCGTTCGTGATATTCGTTAGAGACAGAATCGTGTTATATGTACTTTATAGACTTTATACTTTTTAAATCCCTCACACCGAGGTTTCGATGTAAGGAGGTTCTTGAATGTAATCATTTGATGTCTGTAAGGTTAGGTTAGGTATTAGCATGATATAGTACATTACGATACAAGTGCGAAAAATAGGAAATTCGAAACTAGTGGCGATAAATTAAAACACGACCGAAGGGAGTGTTTTAAATCGACACGAGTTGCGAATTACCTATTCGCACATGTATCGTACAACGTTTTACAGTACATATGGCCCTTTAAATGTTCGACACAGTAACATAATATGCTACTTCTCGCACTAGTGCTATAAAGTAGCCCCATATGTACTGTAATATATATTTTTTGATTGAATATGAACGTATTTAATAACAGTAAGTTGCGAATATAGTGTATGACCATTTCTCGATGTAAATGTACCGTAAACTTCGGTTATCTCCCTAAACAATAAGATTATGAAATATGTTTATTTTTATAGTTGAAGAAATATACATAATTAACACCGATCTTGCAAATAACTTATACGGTAGGTACATTTTATAATTTGTCATTATCACAGTGACAAAAGCCCCTAGTCGCTTCCATATTGATTGTCTTTCATAACTGTGATAAGGTAAAAGTGTGAATGGCACAAAAATCAAGTTTCTTGGCTGCAGGTTGGTAATTTTTCGAAATCGGATTATTCATATTATAGTCCTGGCGATTTCTATACAGCTATATTTAAACAGAAAGGAAAATAAAAAATGAAATTTAATTCAATTTTGCCCAGTAATTCAAATCTCTTTTGGACTGTTTTGACTGTTAAATTTACAAATAATTACCTACATTCCTTCTTATGTCCAATAACTTGTTCAAACTGCCTTGCCTGTAATACCTACTTCTAATCGGAGACATTACTTACACCCCAGTAGCTGGGTTTCTTCATTTGCAAATGTCGTGTCGCTCGCCCGAAGCGATGACTATCGACGGATCGAAGGCAAGGAAACTTATTCTTGGCCTGCAACATCTTTCCGTCACAGTACAGGGTAAGGTCGACAACAGTAATGTGACCCTAAATGTATAGTAGTTAGTAATGTGTAAAGAAAGTGTAGAATTTGTACAGAATTGATAGTTACCAATTCTGTACAAATTCTACACTTTCTCGAGATAGCTCCAAAAGTTTAAATAAACTGTACATCTATTCTGAGGTTGTGCAATAAAGAGGATTTGTATTGTATTGTTTCCGGACCGATGAACATATTGTTAAATGTGGAAAAACTTTCATCTAATTGATCAAGTTTGATAACGCTTCAACTTATCTATCCAGACATATTTGGGATCTTCGAAACATCAAAATAGTATATCATCAGATAAATTAACCCTCTCATTATTTGGTCTTAAAACCAATTAATCAAATTCTTCCCAGACTCTTGATAACGCTCAAATCTCGGACGCGACATTTTACTCGCCTCCATTAAGTCCGTCTTGGAAGGAGACCTCGTAAGCGTGTACAATTTATCACTTGTTTTTGCGAGCGGCATTTTCATTAGTGTAGCAACTTAAAAAAAAAAAAGGTCTACTCTAAATTCTAGCTGGGTAAAAACAACACCCGGGGAACTATGTAGTACCATACACCTTCCGTCCTAGCACCCTATACCTTACCTACCTCCTAAAACCTTCAGATAAAGAATAAATAAAACTTCGTTTATTTTTACACGTGTTCTTCATTTATATTGATAATTTTGACATACAACAAACACAACAACATTTATTCTTATCTTATCTTTCCTAAGAACTCAACTGTCACTGCTTACTCAAAGTATATCGGAAAAAGGAAGAAATACAGCACAATACAAATACTTTTTTATTACACTGCTAAATAGAAAAAAAACCTGGTTTAATCATATATGTTTCTTTGTAGTTATGTGTGCAAAACTTTTACACACGGATAACTTTAGTAGTAAATCTAAAATTCTAAGGAATTAATAAAATTATACTGATTGTTTTATGAATGATTGTTTTATTTCTTATCGAATCAACACGTAACCTGTCATACTAGATACGAAACAGTAGGGCTAAGATGGTAGGCTCTTTATCATTTGTCACCATGCCTGTCACATTCTAACAAGTATGTAAACGCGAAAGTGACGGGCATAGTGACAAGTGATAAAAATGGAACCATGCTGCCACCGCTGGTGTAGTTGTAGTGCCGTGGTAATTAATAATCAATTTATCGTTATTGAAAGAAATCCCTGTGGCCGTAAATGATAAATGTATTAAAAAATACCTACATAAACTACTTGGCAACAGTTGGTCAACTTATTTCCACGGAATAACATGCAAACAGTCATATTTAAGTCATATTAGACTTAAATACCGTACCTCTCTACTGTATAACTCCCGGGGTCAATATTTCTACATATATAAAATATGTAACAAAACCTGTTCTGGTCACAGCAGAAATAGTAAAGTTATTCTTGGCCTCGAACGCCCCGTGACGGCGGCGGCGCTCCGAGGAAATGAAACAGATTCCGTTAAATCATTCGGTTTAACTTAAAAATACTTACGTTTCTCTCTAAGAATTCAATTTCTCCGCGGAAAGCCACGCTCAATGTAAGGAGATATTACATTTCTGCGACTCGGTTGGTTTCAAACATTTCAAATTAACTTTTTAAGTTTTTAGAAATTGCACGTTGCAAAGTAAAGGGCGTTGAGTTATGGTGATCGTCAGGTTAGCTGGACCACGTCCGAACTATATTCAAAACAGTTTAAACTTTCTAAATGTTTACTAGATTGTGTAATAATAGTAATACTAAGTTGCTATATGTGAGATCCTATAATTGGCTCTGTGTCACTATTTATGTTGTTATTAGCATAGTTATAGCTGTTGGTTCTCCATGTAAAAAAAAAAGTATATTGGGATATGTAACTACATATCGCTCCTTAAAAAACATAATGGCGTTATACAGAATAATTTGTGTTCGAAATACAACTTTTGAAAAGTCGAACAACGTCACTGTTTGAATGGTTCCTAATTTTATATAGTGCAACTATGGTTCTCAAGGAGCGATATATAAATTTGAATAATAAAATCGAAATTCAAAAATGTATCCTGCAAGTAGGCCTCAAGGGCTCTTTTACAAGTCAATACAACATTTATAGTTACATCATATAGTGACATGACAAATACATAACAACAGCCAATACCTGGGTAAACATTACATTATAATAATCTTAAAAAAAAATATGCAGGTTTCTCCCGACGTATCAACAATGATTAAACTTGTACATTAAAAGGTGTACGTAGTTAAATAGTACTAAATAGGGTTTTTTTCGAAAGCCGCTCATATAATTAGATCAACGAAACCACTTGTAATCCCGCGATTTTAACGTTCACGTTTTCTGCGAATGTAATTATTCAAAAAGAATGCAAAAGTCTTGTAGTTCAGCCACTCTGATGTTCCCGTTTTCGCGAGTGCACTGGTGGTTTTTTTTTCATAGATTATAATAGTAGTTTATGTGACTGCTACATAATAAAAGGTCTCTGTAATCTTATTAAGATACTCACTTCGTTCATTTTGTAAACCTACTTATACACTAGTATTTTAATGCCTAATTATGTACAAAAATGACATATGGTATTTTATCTACATACATATTATAAACTCTATGATTGCGGCATCGTTGTCCTTTGGCTGAATTCGCGGTTATGAGGCGGCGGCTCCGAAATATCTTTTTTCGCTCATTTTACACGAAACTTTTGCTATAATTAGTTTGAAAACAACAAACATAATAATTTTATACTTACAAATTCATTAAAAGATAAACTGTGCGTGAAATGTGTTAATGAAAATTTTATTTTCGCATCTTACGTATCCGTATTTTTTTTTTAATTCACAGACACTAGATTCGGTGGCCGATTGCCAGTCGATGCCAACTAACATGCGAGATTTGTCACAACCACTGACATTT
Source organism: Cydia pomonella (assembly GCF_033807575.1). NCBI lineage: Eukaryota > Metazoa > Arthropoda > Insecta > Lepidoptera > Tortricidae > Cydia > Cydia pomonella. Next base: position 23,567,897 of record NC_084712.1, on the reverse strand, counting down.
CACTGAATAAAACTTACGACTGATATTAGAATAGAGGTCAAAACAAATTGCTTATTTTCTCAGAGATGTTCTAAATGTATAAATATAAAACATAAATATTTGGAGACAATCTTACACAGATCGATTTATCAATCTCACTCAGGCTAGCCCTTTTTGGCCAAATTAAAACGAGAGTAGCTCAATAATTAAATCTTGTAGTCCGACCGCCCTAACGTCCACCTATTGTTCTAAAGTGTTAAGTTTCGCCAAGTGGCCAACTTCGATTGCCTGTTAACGTCTCAAAAGGCGCTTTTTAACTGCTTTCACCAACTTACAATGGCTGGAGCTCACCCGAGCGATTTCTTTGGGATAACTAAACCCGCTGGCAGTTTTCTGAACAAAAGTTAATTTTGATTTTATGAGCACCTGGTGTTGGCCACGGTTTAAATCTTTACAATATTTAAGTTCAAACTAGGCTCAGTCAGTATGTGTTTTATTAAGCCTGAAATTTTAGTTTGTTTTATGGCGTTATTCATAAGGGCATTTTCAGAAAAAGTAGTAGTAGTAGTAAAACACTTTATTGTAAAAAAATAAACAAAACAGGAAAGTGTACCTAGCATTTACTTTTTTTTGTAACTATCAACTTTTGGGTTATTTCTACTGACTCAGAGTTACGAGGACTATCGATTTAAAAGATATAAAAAGTTTCCGAAAAAAAATGACAATTCTGTAACGCATTTTCACATGTATACCTTTTGTATGGACCGTCACAAAACTGACACCCAAAATTTGTATGAAAATCTGGGGACACTTTTTCTTTGTTTATCTCTGGTGGAAAGGCACCCTAAATCAACAAGAAGGTTTTTGAGAGTTGTTAGTTTTTCGGAAAAAGTTGATGCCCAAATGTAACAAACCATTGGTTTCTCTTGCTTGACTCTATTTTGACATTTCTGTTTGTTAGAAGGAGATAAACTTTAATAGAGGTTTGTAAGAGGTTGCTAAGTGTAAGGCTTCTCGAGTTTTCTCATATGATAACACTGATAACGGTTATAAACTACGTTATAAAATCAAGGAGCGTATTTACGAAACAACCTAGCTTACCTTTGCGCTTAAAGTTTTTAAACTTTCTATATATTAAGCGTATAATTTCATAAATCAAAGTTCTCGAACACGTTAAGGCACATCTTTACTTTGTTAGTCTGCGAGCAGAATTAATCTGCACGTTAAAGTTGGTGCGGCAGGTGGCTCGAGTACAATCTGTACTTATTGTGCACTCGGTGCCGCGATACTTCGCGAGTGTTGAAACGCAGCCTGCCCTGTTATGGTCCGCGCTTACAGAGCGTCTCATCTCAGATATGAGCCACCATAACAACTGTTAAGGTTAAGACACATCTTTACTCTGTAAGCCTGCGGGAATTCATCTGCACGTTGAAGTTGGTGCGGCAGGTTGCTCATACAATCTACTGTACTTATCGTGCACTCTGTGCCGCGATACTTCGCGGGTATTTAACGCACCTGGGTGCCTAGCTAGCATGCCACCCTGGCCTGTTATTGCCCCCGCATATACCACATCTGATTAGAGATATGTTTCATAACCAATCAAGTTGGTATAGGACACCTACAACATCATAGGGTTTGCAAGTCCGAGTCAAGTGCGAGCGGCGGTTCATACCGCAGACAAAACCATGTTAATATTACTTACGACCAAAAACGGAGCATTCCATCAATTTGTACCGTTTCTGGGAGATATGCAGGTATAGGAGTTTCTTTTTCTGTGAATGATCAAAAATTTTAGCCAAAAAAATTATCATCCGCATGAAACGCCGAAAACAAAGTTCAAGTAAGCCCGTGGAATGCTTCAATACACACCTTTTGGATTTTGGCTTATGTTGACGTCGTTTTAAAGTTTAAGTGTTTTTACGTATGTACTAACATAGGGTGTGAAACTAGTGCCTACGCCAAATCTTGGGATTAGTTGTCAAGCGGGCCCCAGGCTCCTATGAGCCGTGGCAATATGCCGGGACAACGCTAGGAAGAAGGACTAACATAGGGTGTAAGTTATTCTAGTTTACTAACAAAAATATGCATTACCTGGTCTGAGTTAAATGATTTTTTTAGCCCTGCTGTTTTATCCTAGACCCGTGGTAAATTCGTACTGTGCTCTGCAAGCAATCACAATGCCGCCCCTGTCTAACGGCGCAGCGTAGTAACCACCCTTGCACTTGCACGGCTTGCACCCTGCACCCGCACCCGCACCCGCCCGCAGAATGCGCTTCCTCAATCCGCGGCACCCGCGGTTTCATTTAAATAACGTCATTCAATTCCGTTTTAATTTCAACGACGCCGGAATCCTGCTTTGATTGCTTTATCGTGACGTCGTGACACTTGGTTTCTATTTTAATTTTTGATACCAAGATGCACGACTTAGTTTTAAATAAATAATTATTATGAGACAATTTTACACAAATTGACATACCGCCACAGTGAGCTTAATAAGGCTTGTGGTATGGGTAATATTACAGCATGTACTTTTGGTACACCCGCAAATTAAAACGAGAAGTAGGTTGTAGTGCTATGAAAAGATTTTTGAGATAATTAATTATAATCATTGACATATATCTAAGGACGCGCATTACGGGCAATAAGAATGGGGCCAGTACAGCGGTGTCACGCACACGAATTCGAGCCAATCGTGCAGTCTAACGCCACAACGCGATTGGTTGATGAGTCCGCATCTCGCGCGCGATTGGTCGCAACTAGTTGCGTTAAACAACACGATTGATCCGAACTCGTTAGTTGCACCACTTAACTAGCTAAATGTTCGGTCGGCAGCAAAACTTGTTTAACAAACAAATTGTTTAAAAGTCTGCAAATATATTTATATTTTAATTTTATATTTACAATTTTTAATAAAATAACACAGATAATTACACTATATATAAAAATATTTTCCATAAAAACACAAAAATCTTAACCTAAACTGAACTAAATCCTAAATCTAACCGACACACAAAAACTATCCGCACAACTCGCCCCGCGCCCCTCCAGATGCAAAGGAGCCCATCACGCTCGCTGCGTTGCCACGTTGAACGGCGATGGACAACCTCTGCATCAAAAACGACCCGGAGCGAGGATCATGACCACACACCCGCATGCGTCTGCCCACTTCACCAATAAATGTCTTGGCCTCATCACACCAACAGCCCGTGGTTTCTACGGCAAGAAAGACAAATATGTAGTTCGCCAGCGCCGCGTACTTCGCCTGCTTTCGAACCGACGCCAGCTCAGCTGCTGCTCCCGCCGAACGCATGGTTCGGTTAATACGAGAAGCAGCAAAAGTATTAACGCACGTAGCGTCCCACAGCAGACATCTGCCCCTCTCCCACGGGACCAAGGTCAACCCGTCTGGCCTCTTCCCATTCCCATACAAATTGATTATATATATATAATCAATTTCATCAATCAAGCGGTGGTGGCCGAGTGGATATGACGTCCGACTTTCAATCCGGAGGTCGCGGGTTCAAATCCTGGCTCGTACCAATGAGTTTTTCGGAACTTATGTACGAAATATCATTTGATATTTACCACTAGCTTTTCGGTGAAGGAAAACATCGCGAGGAAACCTGCTTACATCTGCGAAGAAATTCAAAGGTGTATGTGAAGTCCCCAATCCGCATTGGGCTAGCGTGGGGACTATAGCCCGAGCCCTCTCGTACATGAGAGGAGGCCTGTGCCCAGCAGTGGGACGTATATAGGCTGAATTATTATTATATTATTATATATATAATCAATTTGTATCAACCCAATTTGCAAACTTTTAAACAATTATTAGTATATAGCGTAATTTTATATTAGAAGCTGGACTGAATTGATAGTTCTAAGAAAAAGAAAATTGGAAATAAGCCCTTTTGAAAAGACACTCCTCATATGTATGACACATAAAGTCAAATCAAATCAATATCCAATCAAGTTTAGATTTAAAAAGTTGCAGCGGCGCTCCATCGTTTCATTCAATTTGCATGTAACTTGCATCAGCGGGCGCGGCCGAGGGACTGCAACTGCACGGACTGCATTTGGACTGTAATCTACTTGAGAAATTGCAGCTCACAAACCTATTTCTTCAACTTCAAATGGTTTTCCGTCTGAATGCAAATATATTTTCTAACATGCGCTGAAATATTGTCGCTATGTTGGTCATGGACTGCGGGTCGTGTTGAGGGCGCTTTGCACTGAATCCTTTTCACAAACTTTTATTTAACTTGCCCTGTTAGTATGTAAGTGTGGATCAAATCTTAGAAGCCAAATTTGACCCACTTCCCGATATCCGATTTAGTTGAAAATTTGCATATTGTAAGTCGGGTGACAATGCAATATTATGGTACCATCGTGCTAATCTGATGATGGAGACAGACGATGGCCATAGGAGATCTGTGATAAAACAACGCAACCTAATTGTGTTTGGGGTTTTAGAATTGTCTCGATGAGTATTAGTCGCCCGTGGAAAGAAAAGTACAGTCAGAGATAAAAGCTTTTACCAAAAATGATTTTTTTGCCAAAAACATATAATATGGGGGCACGGCAGTGCCCCCACCAAGTCGAGCAAAAAAGCATCACGGCCGTACCATCCTTTTCTCGAAGCAATTCAGACCATTTTCGACCCCTGTAACTTCGTTGTGGATAAAACTAGAAGACTGACATTTTCAGTAACCATGCAGGCATTGTAAAGACACGGTATATTTCAAATTTCATTCAATTTGAACCAGTATTTTAAGAATTATAACGGGTCAAATTTCTTAATTTTGTCACTCACTGACTCACCGATCATCAAAATTCTAAGGCACTTCTAGCAGACCTAGAAGCTTCAAATTTGGAATATAAGTAGTGTTTGTTGTATGAATCAAGGAAAAACTAAAAAATCTAGAAAAGACCGCAAAGAAAATTAAGCCCATACAGCCAAGTCTTCAGTTAAATTTTTCAATATTGGCTTTATTCGTAACGATGTTTTACGGCAGTTATTATTATTGCGTGCGAAGCCGCGGGTTTAAGCTAGTCCCATATAAATATAGGCGCATGGTAGTGCCCCTGCCAAATCGAGCAAAAAATGGGTATTCCCGTCATGAAAAAAAGTTCATAAGTCAGAGAGAGGGCTTTAAGAAAATTCGTTGCTGGTAGATATACATATATACAATAAGTAGAAGGTACCGAAAAGGAAAAAAGTAGAACTGTCTACAAAATACAAAAAGAAATGAGATCCCATCAAAAACAATACTTGTCAAAAAAACCAAGTCTCGCAACTCAGTTGTTCTGCGGTAAAAAGTTGTGAGATCCATGTAATACAAGTCGGTTATTAATTTATTCAGTCTCTACTTAAGCGACTTTCTGTCTTAATACGTCCAGTCTCTAAGACCACGATCGTGGTCCATAACAATTGAAAATCAATTGTGTCTGGAATCTCTGTACTCGAAGCATTAAGTTGTTACGTAATAATTAACAGCATCTTATAGTGACGCATATCAATATTAAAATTCTTTAATATTTTATATAAATATATTGAGACTTGGCCATCGCCTGAAAACACGTGTAAATTCAATCGCCTGAAAACACATGTAAATTCAATTATTTAGTGCGATGGCCAAGTCTCAATATATTTATATAAAACATTAAAGAATTTTAATATTGATATGCGTCACTATAAGATGCTGTTAATTATTACGTAACAACTTAATGCTTCGAGTACGGAGATTCCAGACACAATTGATTTTCAATTGTTATGGACCACGATCGTGGTCTTAGAGACTGGACGTATTAAGACAGAAAGTCGCTTAAGTAGAGACTGAATAAATTAATAACCGACTTGGTATTACATGGATCTCACAACTTTTTACCGCAGAACAACTGAGTTGCGAGACTTGGTTTTTTTGACAAGTATTGTTTTTGATGGGATAACTTCGTTGGCAATATTTTTAAGTACGAGTAATATGTCTTCCTTTTTTAGGGTTCCGTAGCCAAATGGCATAAAACGGAACCCTTATAGTTTCGCCATGTCCGTCTGTCTGTCTGTCTGTCTGTCTGTCTGTCTGTCTGTCTGTCTGTCTGTCTGTCTGTCCGAGGCTTTGCTCCGTGGTCGTTAGTGCTAGAAAGCTGAAATTTGGCATGGATATATAAATCAATAAAGCCGACAAAGTCGTACAATAAAATCTAAAAATTTAATTTTTTTTAGGGTACCTCTCCTACACGTAAAGTGGGGGTGAAATTTTTTTTTCGCTTCAACCCTAGAGTGTGGGGTATCGTTGGAAAGGTCTTTCAAAACTAATAGGGGTTTTCAAGAAACATTTTTTGATAAAGTGAATATATTCGGAGATAATCACTCCGAAAGAAAAAAAAATTGTGTCCCCCCCCCTCTAACTTTTGAACCATAGGTCCAAAAAATATGAAAAAAAATCGTGGAAGTAGAGCTTAAGAAAGACATTAAATGAAAACTATAGCGGACATGATCAGTTTAGCTGTTTTTGAGTTATCGCAAAAAGTTTTCCTTTCATAGTAAAAAGACTTACCTACTTTAATCAGGTAGGTACTGATTATGCAAATTTGCCTATTTGTTTAACTCGGGCGAAAGGTACCGTTTCATCCCTTGGTTAACAATTTACTATACTTTAAGCTCCAGTTTAGCTTATTGTGACGCCTAAGTCACTACGGAACCCTACACTGAGCGTGGCCCGACATGCTCTTGGCCGGTTTTTTTATTAGTTTAACTTTAAGTTGTTGTATGTTATGTTAATTTAGTTATTTCTGTTTCGTATTATTGCCTTTCTTTAAAACTGTTTTGGAAGTCAAGCTTGAAGGTAGAAGAGGAAGAGACCACGAGCAAGTTACACGCAGCAACTAACAGGAAAAGCAAATGTCGTGTCTTACAGGGACCTAAAGAACTTGGCCGAGGACCGCGAAAACTGGCGTCTACTCCACCGACAAGAGCCTTGCTCTTAAATGAATATGAGATGATTATTACCTTGTTGTATTGCGTACAATAAAACCATTTTTTCTCCATGGATTATTTAAAAACATCGGGTCTCAAAACATCGCTAGTCTAAACGCGTAAGTGTTTCAAAGCCCGGTGTGGACTGTAACAGAGACTGTCAAATAGTTGATTGCCTGTTACGTTAGTCGACGGACAACGTAGCCGCCGTGACGTGCTTTTGACAGCGACCCAGACCCGCTGGCCAAAGAGTAAAGTAAGCCGCTGGCTGACCTCAATATATTCACTTTGTAGACTCATCGGGTAACAGTAGGGCTAAGATGGTCGGCTCTTTATCATTTGTCACCCTGCCTGTCACATTGTAACAAATATGTAAGTGTGAAAGCGACGCATGACATGACAAGTGATAAAAATGCGACCATGATACCGCCGCAGGACTATTTATAGATTCTTTAATCTTCGGGGATTTATAGTTATAGGTATTCGACATCGAATAAGTGACTTACATTTATTTTAATTTATAAAGTACAAAAAATACAAAGTTATACAAACACAAAAATCTTAACCTAAACTGAACTAAATCCTAAATCTAACCGACACACAAAAACTATCCGCACAACTCGCCCCGCGCTCCTCCAGATGCAAAGGAGCCCATCACGCTCGCTGTGTTGCCACGTTGAACGGCGATGGACAACCTCTGCATCAAAAACGACCCGGAGCGAGGGTCATGACCACACTTCCGCATGCGTCTGCCCACTTCACCAATAAATGTCTTGGCCTCATCACACCAACAGCCCGTGGTTTCTACGGCAAGAGGGACAAATATGTAGCTCGCCAGCGCTGCGTACTTCGCCCGCTTTCGAACTGACGCCAGCTCAGCTGCTGCTCCCGCCGAACGCATGGTTCGGTTAATATGAGAAGCAGCAAAAGTAACATTTATTTTAAATTAAATTCGTATTAATGGTCGTTACCGTCCCACTGTCTGTCTGTTACATTTCCACGGCGGAGCTAAATTACGAAACTAATATTTATATATTAGAATTTATTTTTAGAACTTCAACTCCTGGGAGGATGGGAAAATACATAAATGGAATCCAAACGGCCATGCTGTGGCATAAACTAGTAACTAAGGTACACAGCTAACCCGCGAGGAGAGCTGGAAAAACCACATTCGAACGCCGCTTCTAAACCATGCTTGTTTTGCAGACGTAAGTACTCCTAGTCTCATACAGACAGACCATATATTTGCTTAGACGCCGCAAATACTCGTGCTTCACTTGTCTTTTAATAGGCACAGAACACAGCTGGTTTGCGCCTCCATTCTATTCTAACTTGTATCTTTTGTTGATAGAAACGAAAGAAAACATTGTGCTAAAATTAATTGTCAAAATTTAATCACAGTTTTGAAAGGTTTTCAACCATTAGAGTAATGAATAGAGAGTACGTCGTAGTCAAAACTACGAGTACCTACATGTCTTGGCAAGTTTTGTTTTTTGCGGTTAGAAGGTAAGTAATTTCACTTAAAAATTAAATTATTGTAGAACTCTGTAAAAAAGTTCTTGAAATGGAATAAAACGAGTATGACCAACCAATAAATAAAGTATGCACAATCCGTTCGGAAATACGCTGTGATTGGTGAAGAACTATTAATCTGGTCGCACTGACAAGACACAAAGTAGTTCCAGACAAAGTATTTTTTACGTTTCAAATATTGTTACCGATGCGCAATTGTTTCGTGAAACAGAAAACTCAGCCATCGGCCATCGGAAATCCACTCTTGGCATTTTTTGAGATGGAATTCAAGTTTTCACATCTGTCGGCATTCCCGGAGTGCCATTGTTTTTTTACGTTACTCTAATCCATTTCGTATCTTTAAGAAATTTTTGACGTATCTTAAAGTTCGAATCGGACCGTATATAAAGGTACTTGCGACATCTAGTTCTATATCTGGTCTGTGTTGTAACATTGGGTGCAGTTGTTCGTATACAAAGAGCACTGCAGGTGGGAGCGCTGATTGCTCAATTAGCCGTTTGCTCAAACAACACGAAGGCCCGTTTCGTTTGTTTGACGAAGCTACAACCGACGGGAGCATGCAACGGCGGATTTTGCATTTGATTTTACCGTTTTTGCCTTCCTAAGTAAGTGTGAATCCACACTGGTGCGTTGCGTTACGTCGCGTTTGTTCGTCGCAGACGTCCTCGCAGTGCCGACGCTGCATCGTTTTGCATATGTTTTATGACCTGCTACATTAAATGCGTTCCAACAACGCAACGCAACGCAATGCACTAGTGTGGCCTGGCCCCAACTAATGCAAGCCACGGCTTAATCTCGTAGCAGATGCTACGAAGCTCGTAGAGGGCTCTTAAGTTAAGCTTCCACGGTCATTGGCTGTCAAATTTACATGATTATAATATAACCATGCTGCATAACACAATGAATATCATATCACGGTGGGCTGATGTGCCCTATATTGTTAAAATTGTTGAAACTGGCCATCAGGTACATACTTTTTATATATAACTGCTGTATTTTCAAATGTATATTTGACAGACTTCAATAAATAGTTCTAGAGGAATATTTGTTTCAATAGGTTATGGTTAAATATTTACAAATATACCTTTTATAGTGAGCTTTTTCTTCTATTTTTCGGATGAGTTTTATCTTTTGAGATTTTGTGTTCCGTATAAAATATGAGTGGTCAAAAACTAGATCGCTTTAATATTGAAAAGCTACGCGGTCAAGACAACTGGTTAGAATGGAAGTTCGACATAAACCTGCAACTAACTATGCACAAACTGCAAGGTATAGTAAAAGGCGTCGAGTCTGTTCCTGTTCCGCCAAGTAGTGATGCGTCGGCTGACGAAACCGAAAGTTATCAAAAGAAGCTTATCAAATATGAAGAACGTGATTCACTATTGCAATGCATTATAGGATGTAGCGTGTCCGCCGAACCGAAACGGCATATTCTCACTGCCAAATCTGGTAAGGAAATGTGGGATAAACTTCACTCGGTCTACGAGCAGAAGAATGAGAGAAGACTCGATTTGTTGTACTGCCAGTTGTTTACCTATACTAAAGATGAAGCTGATGATATTGCTATGCACGTCTCTAAGCTACATACATTATGGCAACAACTCAACGACGAATTAAAGGAAGAAGGAGCACTCCCTCAATCATTACTTATGAACAGGATATTGAATACCTTACCTTCAACATACCTCGAGTTCAAAAATGCCTGGGAGTCAGTGCCTAAAGAGAATAGAAATATCTCTACTCTTATGGAACGTCTGCGCCTTCACGAGCAACGCCTTGGAGATCTCGGTACTAATTCTTCTACTATATCTGAAGAAGCTCTCATATCAAGTAAACCTAACGTTAAATGTACACACTGCAACAAAATCGGACATAAGCGATCGGCGTGTTTCTTGCTCAAGAAATCTAAGAAGCGAAACAACACAAAGAAACCTGCGAGTAACGAGTCCACTCAGGATGATGGAGATGCGTTTCTGTCTCGTCTTAGCGATCCCAATTCAAACTGGATCGTTGACTCTGGTGCGTCTCATCATGTCACGTCTAGCGCAAATTGGTTCAGAAGCTACACACCTTTCGATAACCCAAAAGCCCTGCGCCTTGGAGATGATCGGGCTATGTATGCTTATGGCCAAGGAATTGTTGACGTAGAAATGTCTGTACATGGCAAATGGAATCGTGCTCACCTAAATAACGTGTGGTATGTACCGCAAGCAGGTCAAAACCTTTTCTCAGCTGGTTCAGCCTTAAACCACGGTTACATTGAGGTAGCCGACAAGGACAAGCGCATCTTTAAAGACAAGAGCGGCAAAGTTAAAGCTGTCAGCATCAGAGAGGGTAATCTGTACAAACTTCTAATGAGAGTAAGAACTGCAAACGCATGTGTGGTCAAAGAAGGGACTAACTTACAAATTTGGCACGAAAGATTTTGTCATCAAAATAAAAGACATGTAAAGGAAGTCCTTACACGCAACGGTATAAAATTTTCACCAGAGAAAGATGACTGTGATGGCTGTGTATACGGAAAAATGACTAGATTGTCATTCGGTACAAGGCAGCATCGTGGCAATAAACCAGGCGATCAAATTAACGCTGACGTTTGTGGACCTATGTCAGAATTATCACTTGGTGGAAAAAGATACTTCGTTGTATTTAAAGATGATTTCACAAAATTTAGAAGAGTATACTTCCTAAAACAAAAATCCGAAGTAGCCAGCGTACTACCCAAATTTATTGCTGAAATTAAAACGGCCGGTCATGTTGTTAAAGAATTACTCACAGATGGTGGAAAAGAATTCAACAATGTCGAAGTACACCGTATCACCGAAGCAATTGGCCTACATCACCGCATGAGTATGCCTTACACAGCAGAACAAAATGGCGGTGCAGAGAGAGAAAATAGGATTCTTGTTGAGGCAGCAAGAAGCATGCTATACAATAAAGACCTTCCGAAAAAATTGTGGGCTGAAGCCATTAATACTGCGAGTTACGTAATTAACAGGACTGGACCAACACAGATTAAAGGGAAGACACCTTATGAGCTCTGGTATAACAAGACACCTTGTATTGACCATCTACGTATTTTCGGCACAGAATGTTTTGTACATATCCCTAAGCAGAAACGTAAGAAGCTCGATAAGAAGGCTATAAAAGGATATTTGGTGGGATATTGCGGAGACAAAGACGGCTATCGTATCTGGATACCTGAAAAGAATGACGTTATCATCTCAAGAGATGTACTGTTTAGATCAGAAACAGTTTCTTCCGACTTTTGCAAGCTTCCATGTGTTATAGGCGAGCATGAAGATCCAGAAACAGCTGAGATTTTTGAAACAGAAAACGACTCTCGTAATGAGGCTATTCCGGATGAGGCTCTACTACCCGATATACCCGAAACTAGCGAAGTTGAAACTCCTCCTAACTCTAATGAAGATCCAGTAAATCGCTACAATCTAAGAGATAGACGATTACTTCAAAGTTCCCGATCTAATTGCTGTATATGTCTTTCAGAAGATGAACCTCAGACTTACAAGCAAGCAATGGATTCAAAGAACCATAAAGAATGGCGTAATGCCATGGAAGAGGAAATGAATTCTCTTAAACAAAACAATACGTGGACTCTTGTTGATTTACCTCAAAATAGAGAGGCCCTCAGCAACAAATGGGTCTACAAAATCAAAAAGAATGTTGATGGTTCTATTGAACGTTTTAAAGCTCGACTAGTCATCAGAGGATTCAGCCAAGAGCACGGGATCGATTATCACGAAACTTTTAGCCCTGTTGTTCGCTGGGATACGATTCGGACTATGCTTAGCGAAGCAGTTCTTAGAAAAATGCACATTACCCAATTCGATGTCAAGACTGCCTTTCTGTACGGCGACATCGACGAGGTTATATATATGGAGCAACCTGTGGGATTTGACGACGGATCAGGCCGCGTCTGCAAGCTTCTCAAAAGCCTATACGGCTTGAAACAAGCACCACGGTTCTGGAACAAGAAGTTTTGTTCGTTCCTGTTTAAATATAAGCTTCAGCAAAGTGACTCTGATCCGTGCTTGTTTATAAGCCAAGATCGGCAACTCATCGTCATGATCTACGTGGATGATGGATTAGTCCTATCTCCAAACAAAACATGTATTGAAGAGTTCCTGAGTGCCCTGACGGCAGAATTTCAAGTTCGAACTTCTGAAGTTGGCTGCTATCTTGGGCTAGAAATAAATCGCCTAAATGACGGCTCAATATTTATCAACCAAGAAGCCTACATAAAAACTATTTTAAAACATTATGACATGTGTGATGCAAACTCTGTTGTTATTCCGATAGACAAAAGTCAGATGACAGAAAATTTGAAACTCGACAGTGACACGAGTGTCAATAATTTTCATTACAGAGAATTGGTTGGAAAATTATTATATTTATCGGTTGTGAGTAGACCGGATATTTCCTTTGCTGTAAATGTATTATCGAAACATGTTGAAAAACCCGATACGTGCCACTATGCGATCGCTAAACGGGTCTTGAGATACTTGAAGGGAACCCAATGCCTTGGTATATTATACAAGTATTCGTCAGCGGAAGGAAATTCTTTCGTAGCATATAGCGATGCGGACTACGCCGGAGACAAGGCTACGAGAAGGTCGACTTCTGGCTATGTATGTCTGGCCGCAGGGGGAGCAGTGTCGTGGTCTTCAAAAATGCAAAGATGTGTGAGCCTTTCAACGACCGAGGCAGAATTTGTTGCAGCCAGCTTAGCAGCCCAGACGGTAATTTGGCTCAATCGTCTCTATAAAGAAGTGCGAGGATTCACCGTTATACCTACATTGTTTGTGGACAACCAAAGTGCAATCAAGCTAGTCAAAAACCCTGTGTTCCATTTCAAGACTAAGCATATAGACACACGGTATAAGTTCGTGCAAGAAATGTACCACGAAAAGATGGTAGATGTCCTCTACGTGCCATCCAAGGAGCAAGTAGCGGATACGTCGACAAAAGCTTTGCCCAAGGAAAGCTTCCTAAGAGCACGCACCTTGTTGGGCATGATAAGTAAGCCTGCCCTGATGTAGGGGGAGTGTTGAAACTGGCCATCAGGTACATACTTTTTATATATAACTGCTGTATTTTCAAATGTATATTTGACAGACTTCAATAAATAGTTCTAGAGGAATATTTGTTTCAATAAAAATGTATCACGAATATATAATATAGTAATTACGAGTAACATGACGCAAATGAATGCAATTTTTTTTTTGTATGACTATATCTTGTGAAATTTTTAGTATTAAATTTGATCTATGAATTATATTCATTAGTATTATATATGGAATAATATTTACAACATCAATAAATTGCTCTGATAATTAGATTAAGATAATTATATGTAATACTGTCTTACTATTCATAACTGCTTGTTGCTAGGCCTACATGAATAAAGTATATTTGAATTGAATTGAATTGAATGACCGCAATAAATGGCGTGGCATGGTTAAGGAAGCTGACCCCGTGTGGCGGGGCCTTATATTTATATTTCTGTGAGCAGGACAAAGGCGAGGACAAAGCGGAAGAAGATATCTTCCGCTTTTTAGAACATCAATCATATATATATATTTCATATTTATATTTTAATAGGAACTGGTTACGTAGACCCCTAAACATTACAATGTTATCAATGAAATACCACAAAAATTTATACCTTTGTCTACAACTTCCATGATGATGCAATAAATAACAAATAAACAGACTTATCATTGAGGCCATACGTAGGCTGTAACGCAATTACTTGTCTACCTACAAACTATAGCTACAGTTAGTCCACGGGGTCCGCGTCCGAGGCAGCGAAATGTACTTTAACAACACGAATAATAGTTTTGTTTGATACATGAAGCTACAACTCTCACGGAAACATGCAATTGCTTGTGGTTTTACATTTTTAAAATTTACCTCATATTTCGACTGTGTAACCATGAGGAATAGGTAATATTAAGCAAAGCTCTGCTAAGGGGGTGCCACTAGCTCATACCGTAAACAAACCTCATTAACACATCATGTCAAAATGACTTATAATCCGAGTGGTCGGACAGAGAGGAATTAAAATACCTAGTCCGACATGTCGGACAAGACTGTCGGACAACGCGGCCGTAGGGAATATATCCTAATACGTATAAGCATCAAATAAAAGCAGTGGGAGTGTGCACGACGACATAGCGGGTACAACTATAGGCTTATTATGTTACACCTGCAAGAAATAAGTAAAACTCGTAATTCATTCAATGAAACCTGATGATATTATGCTGTCTGAGACAATTTTGGGTGATTGATTTACATTAACATCTTTGTTTACCATCGCTCTCTATCGCTCGAATATGCAATAGCGATAGTGAGACAGATAGCGAATTTCTGTTTTTCGCGGTAGGCCCTCAGATTCAATGGACTCATTTTAGCCGTTGCGAGCCGACCACCCACCTTAATACACGTTGTATATAGGAAAAACATATGTATTTTATAAAATCCATTGTATGAATTGGAACTAAGGTAGAGTCATACATGAATCTCTTTGTGAATTCGTGCGAAACACCGATAGACTGGCAACTTTCCTACTCCGTATAGCTTAAACTTTGAACCTGCGCTCTGAACCGCGGAGTTCAGTGCCTAGTTTCGAGCTTCCGAGTACAAACTATGTTCGTGCTGGTGCACTAAAGGCTCGACTCTTTGGAAACGGAAGGATCGATTTCATGTTATTGATTAAATCACTAAATAAGTAGTTTAAATTACAACAACTTACAAGTTGGTATGCGCTGTTTGCAATCTGCAGTGGCAGCATGGTTCCATTTTTATCGCTTGTCACTATGCCCGTCACATTCGCACTTACATACTTGTTAGAAAGTGACAGGCATGCTGACAAATGAAAAAGAGCCGACCATCTTAGCCCTACTGTATGCAATCCCGGAAGGATATTGACCCTTATCTGTTAACCTATAAAATCATTTCATAGGTGTACACATAAGCAAATCTGTTTGACACGTTTACTCGCAGGCTCAAGACTCGTTGTAACCAACTCTAGTATCATCGTCCATTAGGCTACGGGTTGCCTAGTGCATCCGATGTCCAGCCTGCCGCTACCCGGACACAGGATAATGTGTAGCAGTACCGCAACTGGGAATTAATATCGGGCCGCCTAGTGCATCCGATGTGCCTTTAGCCTGCCCGGACACCTTTTGTTTTCAAATTTGTGTTTGACCCATTTAAGCGCAGTCTCAAGATTCATTGTTGAAACCAACCTAGTGTTTTCATCAATTAGGCTTCGGGCCGCCTAGTGTATGTCTGTGCGTTTCAACTGTTTACTTAAAGAGTACACCGTGTGAATGTCTGTCCAACCTTTAGCCTGCCCTGCCACAGGACGAGGAGGATTGCAACTACAGGGATAAAATTTTTTTCGCTGTCTTGTTTTTTGTTCCCAAAAATGTGACGAAGTGTAGCTTTTTGTACGAGATGAAATTTATTTTTAAATTTTTCTCATGTTTGACAGTAAGGTTCGTGGCCTTCAGTCACACATCGTTTAGTTAGACGGTGAGACTACTGCACGTAGAACTATTATGCACACTGTAACCTGGTCTTGTCTTGTGTGCCGTCAGCCCTCAGATATTACCATAGACGTGCGCACTAGATGGAGCATGTTATAAGACAACACGACTGAAAATGGCACAAATATTCCTGTCTGGTCAGAGTGTAGTAAATACCAGACCGACAACCTCCATACAACGATGCAATAATTGTAAAGATTGTAGATGACACACACACACACACACACACACACACACACACACACACACACACACACACACACACACACACACACACACACACACACACACGCACACACACACACACACACACACACACACACACACACGCGCACGCACACGCACACACGCACATGACACATTAGATACATTAGATATTAGGCAATATGTAGTCCATCGCTTTCACCCAATAGCCCAGTTCATTTTAGATTTCGTCAACTCTTAATAGTCCTTACACCCTGCATGGTGGCGGGTGCTGCTTTTGCGTACGTCCCATGACATGGGCAAGGGTAGCATCCGCTCGGTGTACCCCTTACATTTCATTAGTGTCAAAAGGGACTCTACGTGTTGGCTTCGGCACGCGTACGTCTCCCAAAGGTCCTGAACACCATTGTTCCGTGATGGGAAAGACAAAAATACTGTATGTACAACCTGCCGATAATGTCTAAATAGCCCTTTTACCTAATAAGTCTTTCCTGTCCGTCGTACGTATTTAATATTATGTGATTATTTTACTCTTTGCTAAATTTAATCTCCTCATTCGCTTGTACCTGGTCCACGTATTGGCCAAATCATAGTAAATCGAGCGGCGTGGAGCAATTTGCGACCACAGAACGATTATGCTAATCACCCATACAGAGGGCCTATCGCCAACATCATGAAATAGCAAATCTGGGAATGCCTCTCTATTGCTCTTGCATATTCGAGCGATAGAGAGGCATATAAGAAAAATTCGATTTTCGGTTTTCGCGGTAGATCAGCTCTAGAGGCACGCCGAAGGGCAAAACCGAGCTCGTCGAAACTGTAACGTAACTAATTTCACATATATACGATACGAGGTGAACTGTCCGCATGGGACAGAATCGCTAGGTTTAAACAACACTGAGAAAAATTAGAAGATTTTGTCCAAAAATTACATGACTTTTAGAAAAAATCGTTGTCTGGAAAGTTGGCAATGTGCTAAAGGTCCATCCACACGACAGTTAACTTTTGTAAAGCATCATGGTGTAACGCGGTAACGTTTATAACTTACCTAGTTACTTAAGGGGCTCCTCGCGGTTTTCATTTTGAGCCCTTAGTCCTATCTCCATTTGCACTACAGATACAATTATAAGACAAACGGCTATCGGTTCTTTAATCTTTTATATCCATTCTGGTCTGCCGGATTTTGAAAGAAATGTATATCTTTTTTATGTTTTTTTTTTTTTTTTTTATATTGTCTAATAAATACTTTTTTCGTTACTCGATTGCTGTAAAGGATTTGATATACGAAATTTACATATTTGGTTTGGTCTTTGAAGTCTCTAAAACTGGTCTGAGATTTTAATTTTAAACTAATTAACATAGAAGTTATAGACAGAAAACCAGTTTTCTTGCCTAAAATTGTTCAACTTTAATGCCAAATATATTCAAGGTAATCAACTTTGAAGTAAATATGGGATTCTATAAGCCGTTGCTGTTAATATGATAAGCTACAAAAACAATAGAAAAAACTAAGAAATTCAGATAGAAGGTCTTTGGCGTCAGGGAGCCCCTTAATGTTACCCAGTGTTGGTCCACAAAAGTTGACTGCGGTGTGGAGGCACCTTTACACCAGTGTTGTTTTTCTAATAATGCATTAAGTGTGCGTGTGCAACGTGTGTGCAACACACAATCTCATAATACGCAGTTCTGTTTAATAAAGTACGCGGCAGACTGTCGTTGTACAATGATGCAATATGGCGTCAAATATTAAAGCAACGTCGCGGACATAAACAGACAATGTTGTGCACTGTGCACTCTGCTGCCCGCTTATACTGATACACGGAGAGCTAGCGTCGGAAAATGGTTCACGGTTGTGAGAGCACCGAAACCTGTCGTTCAATCAATCAATCAATCGTTTATTGCGCCATGGTCAAAATATAAACGTTGTTACAAAATAGTACAGTCTCTCATGGACCCTAGAAGGGCATAGCAAATATTTCCTTAAACTAAGTGTTATTAAAATAACTTTGTACGGAATATACTTATTAACTATAATTCTATCTGATCAATACTAAGTTATTTAACAAATTTATCATTGAGAAAATCTGTAACTGAATAATAAGCTTTTTCTGCAAGGAACGATCTCAACTTATTCGCGTATATTGTGTCCCTTTCTTCTACCTTTATATAATTCGGAATATGATTATAACATTATTTTACGGCTGCATATTGAGGGCTTTTTCGGTATATTTCTAATTTTGGCGCGGGTAGTTAAAGTCTGTATTTTTGTCTTTAATTTGGCAGCTCTCTGAACAAATGCATATTTTTCCTGATATACATGCCTAATTCTAAAATGTAAAGACTTGGTAGAGTGAGTATGGCGTGTTTAATAAAATAGGGTTTGCAGGTATCTCGGTTTTAGATTCCGACTAACACACGAATACATTTTTTTTTGCATGACAAACATGTCATGCGCATCGGTACTGTTGCCTCAGTTGTTGCCCTGTTCTTTTTTTTATACTACGTCGGTGACAAACAGGCATACGGCCCGACTGATGGTAAGCAGTCTCCGTAGCCTATCTACGCCTGCAACTCCAGAGGAGCTACATGCGCGTTACCGACCCTAAACCCGCCCCCCCTCGTTGTCTTATGATATAGGAGGTAAATGAGCGGCCGAATCGTCTGATGGTAAGCAACCACCGTCGCCAATGGACACCTGCAAAACCAGAGTAGTTGCAGGTGCTTTACCGGACTTTCGAATTTGAGTACTCTCTTTTCTTGAAGGTTTGAAGGTCGTATCAGCCCGGAAACACTGTGGGCCATAGTTCATCTCTATTTAGTTTACTGTAATTATTATTTGATCCAGGCGTCTGGCAGCTATTCATCAAGAGGCCACAGAATGGATGCCACTCGAAGCTTCTGTATTTTGAAGCGGTTTGATGTAGATGGTAGTTATATGTTTAATTCGAATATTACATTGCTAGATGTTTCTACCAAATTACGAGCCAACTGATATCTAACGTTATTCATTGTTGTCGCTTGCGTTTTTGTTTCTGCAATAACGCACAATTTTGTTTATAACTTCGACGGCACTTTTAACGTACTTTGTCATTTATTTCTTTTCAACTGAAGTTTCGCGGGCTTGTCATGCTGACTTTCACCGTGAATACGATTAATTATTAGGTAAGGATAGTATTACAAACTGACTAGACAGGTTTCGTTGCTCTTAAAATCGTTAATCTATTTTCCGTGGCCAGCTCTCAGTCTATAACATTGCCCGTAATACCCACGAGACCCGAGGGCTTCTAGAAAGTTATCGTTTTAATTTACTTTTCTTAAAACGTCGTGGAAACGTCCAGATGTCTGCGATAATTACATATTGTTAACTTTGTAGCGATGGAAGTGGGATTTTCTCTGATACTGTTTGTGATTGCAACGTTTAGTATACGTTTTGTTCTTTGAATGCTACCCTTTTGACGTGACAACGTCTTATAATTCGATGGAGCCGGCTGCACGGGGTAAGTAATGAAACGTATACGCACTTATGGTATATTCCATAGAACATATAAACTCTAATAGTATAATATTTAAAAGTATAACATTCACTAAGAATAACGATTATAACGAATAACAACGAAAAATATAATTTCATAATTAATAACACCCTTTAAGTATACTATCATTTATGATAAAATTCATGTAATATAATGTTGAATTAATATAACTTTAAAAATATATAACAAACATTACCAATAATAATATAAAAAAGTAGCATACTAATAAACGCCAAACTTTCTCTCTTTTCTGTCTATTATTTCTCTCCATTAGGTACCCATGTTTCTCTCTATTCCCCGACAAACTTTGTCTCTAAAATCTGTAGGGTTATGAGTAGAAACTAAAATAGTAACACAAAGAGTTTTATAGGAAAATCAATTTAAAAAAAATAAGTCAGTTCAATTAGCTCGCAGTTCACCTAACACGCTCCTCCTCGCTTCGCTCGTCGTCGCACCTATCTATACTCTGTCAAACAATACTCTTCCGTGACAGTATCTACACGCTCTGCTGCTTTATATTCAAATATTATTTTAAATGTTATTCGCCATTTTGATATGTATACTAAATCTAGATTATTTCAAAGGGAATTATTTCTTATGCTCGTTAGGCGAAACAATGATATATTTTATGTATGTTATATCATTATGAGCTTATACTATTTTGAAAATAGATAATTCGTACATTATATTTATTCGTATAACGTACGGCGAGACACCTATGCCAGTACATCATGCGCTAGTTGATGAAATTGCTTGTACCTAATATTCATATTCACTTCAATGGAAGTTCGAAAATTGCTTGTCTGCTATAAAATTTGCTTGAAATAACCCTAATCGGTATTTTGACATGCACAGTATGCACACATGTTGCATAATCATATCAATTTGGCTTGGCTTATGCTACAGAGATTTAGTAGCTTATTCATTAGTGTTTCGTGTTCCAAAACTGAACTGAACTGAACTGGTGCTTCAATATCGGTAAATTTCGAATTACGACTTTTCGAGTCAGCAGCATTATAAGCTAACCAGTTGAATTGTTCAAAATGATATCCGTTCAAGAGAATGCTCTTATTTACCGTTACTATAACTAATATTTTTTAACTTCAAATTTCCACAAAAACCGAATCTTTATAAATAGTAAATAGGTGCTAGTTTGAGGGTACTTTCCATGCAGGTAACCTGGCATAGAACCGCCGCATACAGAACAACATGGAAATCCATGAAAGAGGCATATGTTCAGCAGTGGACGCATATATGCTGAGATGAAGAAGAGAAGAAGAAGAAGTTTGAAGGTAGGGAGGTGATTGGGGATGGGGTGGGAGGACGTTACCCATGCTGCCCAAGACCGGAGTCAGTGTCATTTACCCCCAGAGCAGATTACCCCCAATCAGAATGAAAAGATGAAGAAGATTGAAGGTACAGTCAGCATCAAAAGTAACGGATGAAACAACGCACTAAAAGTATCTGATATTCCGGATAACTTTTCCAAATATAGATAAATTTCTAAAATTCACGCTCAAAAGTATATCTTTTACAGTCCTTGTTGCTCTATATTAAAGACATCACTTTTTGTTAAGCTGTTACAGAATGGTAGATACTTATGAAACCTTATTTGATCCGCTACTTTTGATGCTGACTGTACTAGTTTAGCTCAATTTCCATAAACTTCTTTAGTGCAGGAGCCACATTGCTAATAATTTTCCTTATGTTGTACTAGATCGTCTCCTTCCTTGCCGTATCCGGCAATGGCGACTCCATCAACAATTCTTATCCGGATTATGAAATGCCCTTATGTGGCTCGCAAAACCAAACTTTGTTTTGAAGATGCGGTCACACGATGCGCAATGGAGTTGTCCAGTCGAGTTGCGGGTGTATGTGTAGGAAGGCTTAGGTCGCGTCTTGCGGATATGATGCTTAGCATCTAGGTCTTCCAGACGCTGCTGCTCAAATTGAGCTACCAAGAAAGTTGTACTAGAACATAAAACACTTTCATACTCTCTAATACACACTAAGAATAAAAACTTTACGAGCACCAGTAACAGTAAACACTACGTAATGTCGCCAGCGTCACCCACCGACGATGACACACTTAACTGTTTTTATGGTACAGGAGGCAAACGAGCACATACACGCCGGTAAGCTATTACCGCCAAAATTCAAAATTCAAAAATTTTTTCTGCAAGTAGGCCTCAAGGGCACTTTTACAAGTCAATACAACATTTATAGTAACATCATATAGCACATGGACACCTGCAACACCAAAGAGGTTTTAAGTGCATTGTTGACCTTTGAGATGGGAATACGCTCTTTTCTTGACGGTTTGAAAGTCGGTCTGATCATTAGTACGCCTTCTGACAAATAAATAAAGTCTACCAATTTCAACTTCAACTTCAACATTTATTCAGCAAATAGGCCACAAGGGCACTTTTACACGTCAACATGGAATTTACATACAAACAAAAACGAGCACATCAACAATTAAGTATAAAATACAATTACAAAAAAATTACTAAAATAATAATAATAATAATAAAAATAAAAAAAAAGACCGCTGACAATGACAGACGTGTCTAGCGAAATTTCTCACTATTTAAATTAATTTTGTATTATATTTACCGCCGATTTAGCCTATTTTTAACAGTTTTTGTGTATTTTTACTGCTGCTAAAATGTGTACCATCAAATATATAAATCAAGACGAATTGTGCAAGAATTATATACACATACGAATGAAACTGTCAAATGGCGACTTATAATTATATTTAGTGAGAATGATCACGAGATCACGGGCAAAAGCGGTACGAAGCGCACGACCACCACCTCCGCCCACCACCACCAGCTCCTCGCCTTCGTCGTCAGGCGACGAATATGCTACTGCGCCTGACGCGAACACCAGCGAGTCGAGCAGCGACGAGTGCGGGCCGCCGCCGCCGCCGCCACGACCACCTGCGCGACGAGGGCGGCCACCGCTGCCGGCACGCTTGGGGCCTGCGGGACATCCTGCCCCGCCCACGGCTCCCGCTGCCGGTGGTATAGTGCGACGCATGCGATGGACTCAAACAATGAATGAGAACGTCATGCGCGCCTATTATGGGGCTACAGAGGGGGAAACCATGCTGTCCGCGTATCGCTCAAGACTACTGCCTCTGTTTCAGGCTCTTGAACCCACCATCACCGTGTCGGAACAGCGATTATCGGATCAGGTGCGTGTCATTCAGCGGCTAAAGCGGTTGGATGACGCGACACTTGATCGGCTTCGCCAGGAGGCTCTCTCTGCTCGCGCGGACTTCACCTCTGTGCGGGATCTGCCCGCCATGTCGCCGGATCCGGTGCCTGCACCCGACCTGGCATCGGGGGCGCCGCGGGTTGATTTCAGTACCGATGAGGGGGACTTTGCGAGTCAGAGCGTGAGTACATCTGCCAATGAGCAATTGAGGAGGACTTTGGAAGAGGCGATTACGCAGTATCGCACCACAACCAACTCTAGGCCACGATTACCACGTCTGCCTATGAATAGACGCAATCTAGCGCTAATGGGAGCCCTAAACGCTTTACTAGAGCCACATTTACGGACTAGTAAAGATTTAGATGATACGCACTCGATCATGTACTGCGGTGCCATCGCGGCGTGCCGTGTTGCTCGAGTCAAGTTCCCGGACGCTGAACGTGCACCTAGGACCGCCGGAGGTGTCCCTGCATGGCAAGCACGGATCGAGCGACGTATCAGCTCGTTTAGGACTCTCATTGCAAAGCTGACCTGCTTCAGGGGGGGCAACAATCGCCCCCGAGTAATGCGCTTTGTGAACCAGGCGTTCGCGGGGACGGATATCAGGCCCCGTGACTACATGGCCAATGTCACGGAGCGCATCGACTTTCTGAAGCAGAAAGTCTATGCATGGGCTAACCGTATTCGCCGCTACAGAGAGCGTGTGGATCGATTCCAGCAGAATCGTCTTTTTCAGAGTGACCAAAGGAAGGTGTTCCGGAAGTGGGAGGAAACCAACCCTCGTGGGTCCGATACGCAGCCGCCGGATGCTACTGCCATGACTGACTTTTGGCGTAGCATCTGGTCGGTGCCTGTCGGACATACCGAGGGGAGTTGGATGAGTGTTGTCGAGCGTGAGTGCGAGTCCATCGAACCTATGGGGGCAGTCACCATCAGCCCCGATGACGTAAGTTGTGCCATTCGCACGGCCCAGAACTGGAAAAGCCCTGGGCCGGATGGATTGCACAACTTCTGGCTAAAATGGTTTCGATGCTCGCACTCGCGCTTGGCAGCACAATTTCAACAAGCCCTCGAGCTTGGTTCTCTCCCATCTTCCTTAACAACTGGTGTCACCTTCCTGCTCTATAAGTCCGGTAGTACCACGGAAGCGAAGAACTACAGACCCATCACGTGCTTGCCTACACTTTACAAGCTCCTTACATCCATTTTGAGATCAAAAATCAACGCGCATGTTGTCGCTAATAACATTTTGGCCACTGCTCAAAATGGATGTAGGGTTGGGTCCCGTGGTACTAAAGAGCTCCTCCTCATAGACATGACCATCTGCCAACAAATCCGTCGGAACAGGGGGGCCCTCTCTGCCGCTTGGATTGACTACAAGAAGGCCTATGATTCGGTGCCTCACTCATGGCTGGGGAGGGTCTTAGAGCTGTATAAAGTTGATACAGCTTTAAGAACCTTTCTAAGCGCGTGTATGAGGCAGTGGACCACAGTCCTTCGTCAACCAGGAGGTGGGGATGACCGCCCTGGCCCGCAGGATTTTATAAGGATTGAGCGAGGAATATTCCAGGGTGATAGTCTGAGTCCCCTGTGGTTCTGCCTAGCTCTGAATCCCCTCAGCACCCTGCTGAAGGATTTGGGACTAGGTTGCCGGCTTCGGAGAGAGGGTGAAGTCATTTCTCACCTTCTTTACATGGATGACCTCAAATTATTTGCACCAAATAGCCAAGATTTGTTGGAGCTACTGAAAACCACCGAAGTCTTCAGTAATGCCATCAACATGGAGTTTGGTGTCGATAAATGTGCGGTTATGCATGTACAGCGGGGGAAGGTTGTAAATTCAACAAATTTACAACTTTCTGAGACAATGTCTTTCAGATCTATCTCTGAATCAGAAACCTACAAATACCTTGGTATGTCACAGTCGTTGGGTATTGAGGACGAGGGTATTAGACAGTCGGTGAAGGAGCGCTTTTTCAGTCGGCTCACAAAAGTCCTTAACAGTCTTTTGTCAGGAGGCAACAAAGTGCGCGCCTTCAACGCCTGGGTAATGCCCCTACTCACATACTCCTTTGGCATACTAAGGTGGACTCAGACCGAGCTGGACGCCCTGGATCGGAGGGTCCGACTACTGCTCACCACACACCGTATGCTACACCCACGCTCGTCTGTTATGAGATTGTACATCCCACGGAAGTGTGGAGGTCGAGGTTTCCTAAACGCCAAAGATCTCCACAACCGCGAGGTGTGCAATCTCAGGGATTATTTCCTTAACAACGAGTATGGGATGCATCGTGATGTGGTGGCAGTAGACAGGAACCTCACGCCGCTCTCCTTGGCAAACGAGAACTGGCGCAAACCTGTGGTACTAAGTACTGCGGATCGCAGGGCGGCATGGGAGAGTAAGGTGCTACACGGGCGGTTCTACAAGGCCCTCACGGGACCTGACGTGGACCTGCTCGCGTCGGTGAACTGGTTACGATTCGGGGACCTCTTCGGAGAAACCGAGGGTTTTGCCTGTGCAATTGCGGACGAAGTTATGATGACGAACAACTATCGGAAATATATCCTGAGGGACGGTACGGTCGACATTTGTCGGGCATGCCGCCGTCCCGGAGAGTCACTCAGGCATATCATCTCCGGTTGTTCTCATCTTGCTAACGGCGAGTACTTGCACAGACATAATCTCGTAGCTAGAATTATTCACCAGCAACTTGCTCTTCTATACTGCCTTGTGGACCGCGAAGTACCGTACTACAAGTACTCACCTGCGCCAGTTCTCGAAAATGGTCGTGCCACGCTTTATTGGGATCGATCTATTATCACTGACAGGACTATTGTAGCCAATAAGCCTGACATCGTGATAATAGATCGATCGCAACGCCGGGCCGTGCTCGTCGATATCACCATCCCCCATGATGAGAATCTCGTGAAAGCTGAGAAGGACAAGTCCAGCAAGTACCTAGACTTGGCCCACGAGATAACCGCCATGTGGGATGTTGATTCGACGATCATTGTCCCAATAGTCGTTTCAGCGAACGGTCTCATAGCGAAGAGTCTCGACCAACACCTTGAGAGACTCTCGCTAGGTGGTTGGATCAAGGGTCAGATGCAGAAGGCGGTGATCTTGGACACGGCGCGGATAGTCCGACGGTTCCTCTCTCTGCGGCCCTGACCACCGGCAGCTTGGGCCCTGCCCCGCTGCTGGCGGCACCCTAGGTTAGGTTTTTTATAATGTGTTTGTATCTTTTGTATTGTTTTTGAAGTGTTTTTATATTTTACTTTTATATTCATATTATAAATGACCTAGCCTAAGACGAAAAATAAATAAAGGAGATAATAATAAAAAACAAACAGATACAAAAAAAAAAACTAAAATTATTTAGAGGTGTGAATATCTCTAAATGTCAGAACTAAATGACTTTAAATTATCCTTAGAGATAGTAGGCAAATTGTGTTGGCTATTAGTACCATCGTCGACACTGTGTAAATGATAAACCTACTTACTGCAATAGTAGATAACCAAGGGATGAAAGGCACTCTTTCTGTCGAGGTAGTCTGGCGCTCGAACGCTCTACTTTTCATTTCAAATATGAGCAAAGTACATGTGTATTAAGAAAAACATAACAAAGTAGGTATTCACTTACATCGTGCTTTTAATTACCAATTTAGGCTAAAGTATCGTCATTTATGGAATGGGCAGTTAATATCAGAATGGAAATTGTCCACCGATTCTATTAAAAATTAAATTTGAATTGCTTAGTGTAAAAAAAACATACTTGGAATGTAAAATGCTCTAGTGAAGAAACGTATCACTTTCTGCATACTTCTTAGAACAACAATGACCCACTTTCAGACCATGAGAAATGAAAAAAGAGGGGGTAACACAAAACATTAGTTCTTGTGAATTTTAACACGTTTTAATCTAGGGCAAATGCTATTGAATAAATCACACGGAAACTAGATTACATTCGCGGGGGCAGACTCTATTATATAAAACCCGATAACAGGTATCGGCCATACGGTCCGTCGCAAGCTTGACGCGGTACACCATATTTTTGTCCCCCCTTAAGAGTACAAGCTCTGAAACACAAAAACAAAGCAATTATTCAAATTACAGCGAATGAAATATAGTTTTAATATTCAAGGCGCTAATTGCGGAGTTGATTGTCCGTTCGGACCATTTTTATTGCGTGTCAATAAATACAGGGCTGCTTTTTCAACGTAAACTGAACCCTACTCCGACTTTAATAGAGTCTCAAGTAGATTATCAGCTAATGTAGTGTTTGTCCTGTAGTGGATTGTTTCAGTTCCATGAACTAACGGTGTATCGCCGGCCGCATACTGACGGTTCGAATAACTTACTGCAACCGGATAAGGATTCAAATGAGTCAAGTGTGTTGCTATTTGACTTCCTATTATTGCTGTGCACAGTGAACGTATAAATGTGACTTTTAGATGTTTTAAATATAAAACGGCGGTGATGGTAATCGGATGATAAGGCTTGCATTGCAACTCTAGCGGTTTCTAAAGATACGCTATGATGACCTCTTACCTGTTATCTACGTTTCTTAAACGAATACGAGCGTGAATTTCCAAAGTGCGATTCTCAGGTTTCACCGGTGTGTTATTACTAAACCGGTACCTAACAAAAATATGTCTAGATCTAAACTATACACATTTCAAATACACTCATGAATTGTCAGTTGACAGTGTTGACGAAGGCAAATAAGGATTCACTGTTAGGAGATACGATGTATGTCCCTCACGGCTAAGATTATGCATCTTCGTAAGCGCTGAAACCCTTAATCCTCCAAGCTGAAACCCTTACTGGTCATTAGGAACAGAACCCGCCATATACTATGCCCATAGAGTAAGAAGACGTGTTATTAAATATAATGGTTGTGATCTTCTGTAGGATGGAATAATTGCTCTTTATTTACGAACTTATGTGTTCACATAAAATTATAAAACGTTAATACAGATATTTTTGTGCCACTACATGCTTATAAATATTTGAAAAATCTTTTGCGTAGGTATAAATATTAGTACAGACATTTATCGATTTTCAGTTGCTTACATATTATTGTGTGACTTGCTCAGATTAATATGACGGTGATATGTGTACATGTTTTTGATTGGTTAATCTGTTCAGATGCATATGTACTTTTCTATGCTCATTTATTTTTGAAGCCATGGATTTGCTCATATTTATGAACTCGACTGTACAACAGGTGTTTGATGCCTTGTTTGCCAAATGTAAATGTCAGATTTATTTATTTAATCGTTTGGCGTCATGTCAGATATTTTAGGTCGTTAACTGTTACTACTATTCACTCATCCAAAGAATTCTTGAGCCTGCCCGTTTTCAAAAAACATCCTTTATTTTTTTATACCTGAAAAACAAAGCTTTTGCTGTTATTAAGGCTTATAAAAATTAAATAAGTAGTCAATTGTTTCATATATTAAATTAACATTAAATTAGTTATCCTATAGTGATAAAAATTCATAGAGGCCCCGATTTTCTTTTTTTTATGTAATACTTGTATATTGTAGTTAGGTACAACGGCGGTGGCAGCATGGTTACATTTTTATCACCTGTCACTATGTCCGTCACTTTCGCGCTTACATACTTGTTAGAACGTGACAGGCATAAGATAAAAAGTCGACCATATTAGCCCTGCTGACCTATGTATGTAGACATAAAACAGTAAAGCCTTTTTAAATTTTGAATTATATTCCTCTTCTATAATTACCTGTAAATATGTGGATTCCATTTATTCATCATGCATTCCATTCGCCTCTAAATTGCGAGACCCATACGCGGCTCCGAATTTGAGCGAGATGAAATTCCGCTGTGGATGCCACGTACACCTCTGCTAAAAACTCGTACATTCCCGCCTGCACTGCGTGATGCACTCGCTTCTCTGATATTTAGAGTTAAGGTTACATTCGGATTGCGACCGCAGCAGAACACTAGACTGCAGAACGTAGAAAAATAGGTGCGACATGAAGTTGAAACCGAGAAAATAAATGTTGAAATTCCAAAACTAAAACTTCTAATGTAAAGGTATAAAAAAATTTTTTTTTTTAACATGTTGTAAAAAGAACTGGTTGATTCCCGCACGTCTTCTCTAATCTTTTTTTATACCACGTCGGTGGCAAACTAGCGTACGGCTCGCCTGATGGTAAGCAGTCCCCGTAGCCTATGGACTCCATAGGTGTTACATGCGCGTTGGCGACCCTTAAAAAATCTCTGCTCATATCTCCGTCTCAATGGAAAGGCAGCCTTAAACCAGCTAATTCAGTTTAGGGTATTGACAGCATGCAATGAGCACCGCTGCAGCGGCAATCCTGCCGCAGCCGCAATCCGTACGATACATTCACGTCGCTGACGAAGAGCCGACACGTCGACGTGGGCCAACACCGCAATTTGTTGTGTAGGTTTTTGTCTTATTGTTGGTTTTCTAGCCATCCGATTGCAATTGCCGACATTTATGGGCAACAGCGTCAGATAAATGAAATAAAATCATAAACAGAACCCGATGGAGGTATAGGGTTGTGTTATTTTAAACATATAATTAATTACAAATAATTATTACAGATAACAACTACCTACATACTCATAAAAGTAGTTAATAGACATCTGACTTGAATTATGAACTTTTTTGATGCACTTCAACAAAACTATTACCCGATATTTTTATTTTTACAGCATGTCTTTTACCTGCAGCTACGATATGGGGCTCTAAACGGAAATATTCTAGTCCACAAACAGTGTTGCGAGTTCTAGGAAGTATTACAGCCACACCGGTGCTCCTTTAGCGCCACGCCAGCTACACGGATAACGCACTCGCCGTCGCTCACCGTAATGGAGACACATGATGCATTAGCTGTAATGGACGCAGCTACGACGGCCACTCGTGCAGGTACTTAGTACACGTGTGATGGATCATGCAAAAGTTATTAGTCTATACTGACATGATGCAACGCACATTGAAGGTATCAGCATCGCTCGTCTCATTCGTTTATTTCTTATTTCGTATCATTCTGTATTCGTCACTCGTTCATTATTCGTGTATGTCTTTTTCGTTTTTCGTCACGGTCTTCCCTGGTCTCATTCGTTGTTTTTCTTTCTCGTTTTTCGTATCATTCGCAAGTTATATTTAGTCACATTCCTAATGGAAACTTTATGTTTTAAATATTATAGGGTTAACTAGAATAACGTACGTATTTTAAAGCAATTAACCACAGACTATTTCAGACACTTTTAAACTTCGTGCCTCTCACAGCTACACTGTGGAATGAATTGTCGCCCGTGGTAGTTACGGACCATAAAAATATACCTTCAAACCTTCAATAAAACAGCGTGGGAGTACGCTTAAAGGCCGCAACACACTTGCGTCCCTAGCATTGCAATCCGTTTGCTTGTTTGCCTCCTGTATCATAAAAAATAATATCTGTCACAAACTTCGTAATGTAAGCACAGTAACACATGATCCATTGGCTGTGCCGGCCACGCACACATGCCTTGCTTGTGTGCTTACACGGCGCAACACTTACACAGTCATGTAGCGGTAACAAATGACTGTGCGGCGGCAGGTGATTGAGGGGCGGGGGAGCTCTGATATTCTACTTTTAAGGTGCAGTATGTTCAAAAAACGGAGTTTTAAAAAGTTGTAGCGCCTTCTTGGATTATAATGCGGCTACTATAAATTTAATTAACAACCTTGAACCTTTCTCGAGGGACTATATTGGTCTAATCCTGACTTTTTGACTTTGGTTAGATAGAAGAAAATCACGAACATAGATCTAAAATGCACTTACAAAATTGTCACAAATTATGTACAAAAACTAAAAATATAAAAATTGCTTCTTAAAATCGGTAATATCAAGTTTGAGGGTACGTATCATGCTTGAGGGGTCGATGACTTTTTTTATTTAAACGTACAAACAATTTAAATTAAAAACATAATATCCATGTTCCCCGTCACGCCCTTCCATCTCGGTCACGCTTACGCAGTGAGAGTGAGAGAAAAACGCGCAATTACTGGGACTTAGCTTGTCCTACCGACTGTGCCAGATAAGTATATTATTATAGCTTTAGTTAATATGATTAATTTTAGTTTATTCTGTACATTACTTTATAATTTATTCGATTCACTGATCCCCAAGATTGGGCAAAGGCTTCCTCAAGTCATATTTTTGTGATGGTGGAGTATGTTTGTGGTAATAACTTTCGTAAAAACGAGTACCTACGCCAATTCTTGGGATTATTAGCCAAGCGGACGCCAGGCTCTTACGAGCCGTGGCAAAAAGCCGGGACAACGTGAAGAAGATGATTATGATCTAGCGTGCACGATAATAAAGATAGACGCTATAACGATGTGAAGAAAAATATAGCTTATAAAACTCTGTGATCACAAGATTTAACGCCATCCACGTAGGTAATACACTCGCTGTCATTCGCCGACACTTCGTAATGGTAAAACCTGATCCATTAGCTGTAATGGACGTAGCTGTGTGATGGAGATCACTCACACATGCCTAGCGTGCATACATGTACTGCAACACACATACAGAGGTAACAAATGAGTGCAAGCGCGGCGGCGAGTAGATCGTGAGCTTTGATAAATGTATACATTTCGAACACGAAGCCTGTGAGTTTGGGGCTTGAGGAATCGAGATGGTGTGCGCTGTGGTTGTGTATCTGCTAGTTTGCGTCCTCGGTCCGTCTTTGAACTTTTGTACACTCTGTTTCAGTCTAATGAGTACCTTTTAAAAACAAAACTCCGAGAGACGAGACACAAACATATTAAATATATTAAAACGGGTCACACACGTATTTTAAGTCGAAAATCGCTCGACATGTTTCACTCCGTACCAAGTAGCATCATCGGGAACTCGCATTAGCGGACTGACGTAGACACTTAAACTACGTGCCACAGAAACTTAAAATACGTGAGTGACCCATTTTTTTTTTACACTACGTCGGTGGCAAACAAGCATACGGCCCGCCTTATGGTAAGCAGTCTCCGTAGCGTACGCCTGCAACTCAGCTACATGCGCGTTGCCGACCCTATACCCCCCCCCCCCTCGTTGAGCTCTGGCAACCTTACTCACCGGCAGGAGCACAACAGTATGAGTAGGGTCTAGTGTTATTTGGCTGCTGTTTTATATCTAATCAAATCCGTTCCTAAACCTAGTGAAAAACCAATGTAATAATTTTAATACATCATAGGTACGATAATCTATAAGATTCAAATTAAAAATAGGAATATTGGTGGGCCTTGCGAGGTTAAGCGTATCCTACCAACTGCGCCAGATAAGGTCAACGTATTTTATTACTCAATTTAGGCAAAAACATTTCATTGAGTCCTCTCTCGAATTTTATTGAAGGTTCCCTAAGAACACTCCGTCATCTATGAGGAAGTATCGGGAAGTATTCATCTAAATGGGATGAAAGATTTCTTTTTTTTTTTGTTTTTTTTTTAAACAACGATATTTCGTACTCGACTGTTTCCTCCTCCAAAACTTAACCAAATGTAACGAAATTTAGAGGTCTAAATATTACTATTGTAATTGATATGAAATTATCTGTGTCGCACTGTTTTGCTTTTTAGGCTAATTGATGTCCGTTTGGAATACCATGCTTCTCTTTGAGGCCTAGTAAATTAGGCCGTTTTTGCGAATGTTTGAAGTGCACTAGCGCCTTAAGAAACAAAAATATAAAAAAAAGCAAAACAGTCCGACACAGATATTAATAATAATAATCTGTGTTGAAAAAAATCATTGCTCTAGCTTCAAAAACCACGAAGGAAGCAGTCGAGTATGTTTATACAGGGCGGAAAAATCGAATGCCACATGTATGGCAACTACCTTAAATATTGTAAATAGCACATTTTGTGTAAGGGAGACTTTCCTTTGTTTTTAAAAACAATAAATACTGCATTTAAGGATTTATGAAATTATCGCTTGCCTCAGTCGGGACTCGAACTGGTCAAATGTGACAAAAAATAATGTGCTGTATTTTATGATGCAGATTGAAAGGGTTACTGATAAGGTTCATTTTTCTCTAAATAACAAATACAATCAGAATAACGGAAGGCCATGAAAATTAACAATTACCTTTGAAATTTGATTTCACACGTCACGTGAATTAAGACGTAATCCTTGGAATACAAGGAAAATAAAGACGTTTAAATGACATGATAATGATGAGCTACACTTATGTTTACTTATCACTTTAGTTGCGATTACTAATGCCACTTTAGTAACCTACCTACTGCCTTTGATAGGAAAATTGCATCAATTATTCTCTAGTCATCATAGTAGCTAGGATAGGTAAATTTTTAAAAATGGAACATTTTAACGAACCGTTTTTGTTTTTTAAGTGCAATCTTTTTAATTTAAAACAAATAATGCCCGACTTGTTGAACGCATTCTTTTCTTTTTTTTCGAATTGTGTTTATTCCATTTTCAAATATTAGAGCTACTATTTTACGTAGATAAATTGAAATTGTGACTTGCAAGTGCTTTTACATTATAAATGGCTGACGATTATCAAGAACAGTTCGATTTATAGAAGCGTACTTTGTTAATGCAAAAAATTAATAACATGTAACATTTGACCGGTTCGAGTCCCGACTGAGGCAAGCGATTTTTCATAAATCCTTAAATGCAGTATTTATTGTTTTAACAAAGGAAAGTCTCCCTTACACAAAATGTCCTATTTACAATATTTAAGGTAGTTGCCATCCATGTGGCATTCGATTTTTCCGCCCTGTATATATTTTTTTATATATATTTTTTTATATTTTATATATATATTTATTTATTTATTTTCACCTCACAAAGGATACATTTAACAATTACTATTATATAGAGCAATTCCCTAAGAACACTCCGTCATCTATAAGGAAGTATCGGGAAGTATTCATCTAAATGGGATGAAAGAAAATGTAATTTTAAACTTACTAAAAGATGATTTTTTTAATCAAGTTGTTACTTTTTGGCGTTATTCATAAAAAAGTCTTTAAATGACCAAGCTTTAGTTTATAAGTAAACTGAGTCTTGTCATAAAGTTCAGGTAGTTTAAACGCTCGAATCTTTAGATACCAACACCCCGTCCCCACAAGCTCGCGTGTTGTACACGGCGATACCGGTACGTGGTACACGTGTACTGGAATGGTTTATAATTGGACCGTAATGGCGCACCACGGGAAACATTGCCAACCAACCAATTAACATACGTGGCGAATATTAGGGGGTAATAACTGTTTCATACTAACGGTCATATTAAGCGACTTACAGCTTAGTAGTATCATCGAGTCATGGTTTTTATATCCAGTATTTTGGCTTTTATTGAAAGTAGTTATTTGTGTCACAGGGGAGCAAAGTTAGTTGCTCGTGATTGACACCCGAGCAAGCGAGATTTCAAAATTGAAACACTAGTGTATCAAGAGTTTCGTGAAGTGGAATGTTGAGCGTTGCGAGGATTTCAAGGTACGAATGCTTAAGAAACTTTCCTCCCGAGTGAAACACACAATTTCTCACCACACCAGCGCAAGGAAAATACTAACTGTATAACATTATAAATTAAACTTAAATGAACGTTATTAAATATTTATCATTCAAAAACATCACTTAAAGTAAATTCTACCAGCTAACATGAAGAATCAACTCAAAATTTCAATCAGATTACTTTGTCACTCTTGTGGATAAAATGTTACCTCCTCGTGAGTTTTTGAAGTACCTACAACAAAGAGAGTCTTTACGAGCTGTAGGGCTAAGATGGTCGTCTTTATCATTCGTCATCTTGTCACGTTCTAATGAGCATGTAAGTGTGAAAGTGACGGGCATAGTCACAAGTGATAAAAATGGAACCATGCTGGTAAACACTTATTCCTGTAAGACGAGGACTGCAGGTCTAAGTGCTGCTAATTTTGGTTTTTCATTTATTCCATACAATTGGGACCGGAATTGTTCGTTTCTTTGCTTGATTATCCAGTGATATATTGATTGATTTATATAATTTAGGGTTCAATAGTATTGTCCTTCGCAATGGTTTTATTCACTCCTGTGTGGGAGCACAAACAATGCTATGTTTAAATCTTTTAAGCTTAAACATGAATATACAAAATGAACCTCAACAAACATTTTACTTAATGATCCTTTGTCCTACTAGTATAAATTAAAATAAAATATGGACGAGTCGGCACGCGGCCGGCGCCGGCGCTGAATCCCGGCTAACTCGATTGTGGATTCGATTTCCCGCTCGTTTCAATATTCCCTCCCCTCTCCCCCCTCCTCCGGACGTGTTCTTATTCCTGTCGATGGCAAAAGCTCGAGCATGTCGAGTTTTTAGTCGAACAATTGTACGTTTTTACTACCTAATAAATGTAATGGAAATGTTTTAAAAAGTTGAGTAAATTAGTCCCATAGTAATCATATAAATACAAATTTAAGTTATACAAAATTTTCAGTTAAAGGAAAAATTCAAAGTTCACCTCTTCGGGCAACATTGGAATGTGCACTTAGTTGAAAGACAGCTCCAAACGTGCCCTAGTTTGTTGAAACACAGCTCCAAACGTGCACTTGTAGAAACACAGCTCCGATCGTGCACTTGTTGGAACACAGGTCCAAACGTGTACTTGTTGGAACACAGGCCCAAACGTGCATTTGTTGAAACACAGCTCCAAACATGCACTAGTTTGTTTAACCCTTTCTGTACGGGGACTTGGAACGCCTAGCACCGCCTCAATACGGGCATGTCTTTGCGAGAGTCGGCGGTTAGACATATTTTCACTTACGTGTATTTTCTGAAATATAACAGCTGTGCGGTTGAAATTTTGTACACACATTAAAAACATTATGCACTTTTGATAACTACTCACTTATTGCACTTATAATCACTAGTACTTTATATTTCACGCGTAATATCTCTCACTAAAAAAAGTATAAATGTAAGTTACTACAAGCGATTTTAACTATTGTTAGTTTTGTAAATATTAGTTTATGATATTTTGAATAGAACAAGGCCTTGAAATGATAATAATTATTAACAAAATGCAAAAATATCAACCGTTTTAGCGCAACATAAAAACACGACTGCCATTTGAATAAAATAGTGAAGTGCACCTATCGATACAGGTTTCGATATTTATCTGTACTGCTCAAGGGTAAAAATAAAAAAGTGTAGCAGAGATCATTACTATTTTAATTTTAAGAACATATTATTATTATTTATTACCATACACTGTAATATAATCCAATTTTATAACTTTTTTTATAATTATTCTATAAATCACGAAATTTACAACTATAACACTTGCAACTAGCCTAACTACTAAAACTCGATGAAATATAAAACAACACTATTTGCCGCCATATTGAGTTACTTTTTCTGCACTCGTGGAGTACGGGTGTCAACCCCAGTTGACAGAAAAAATGCGGGATTTTTAAATAAATATTTGTTTTAACGCCATCTACCAGAATATTTTGCCATTTTTTTCTTTGAATCTATACTAATGCTACTACTAAATATCATCGTTATTACCAACATATAAGGTCTAAGTTGGTTGAAAAAAAATTTCAAACTTCGTCCTTGTTTCGATCAACTATAGTTGACACCCGTACTACAGTGATGATGCCTAATTGGCAACTCTGGTTGTCACCCGTACAGAAAGGGTTAAACACAGCTCTCTTTTCTCTTTTCCCTACTCTCACTTTTCATTTCCATTTTACCTTTAATTTAAAAATTTGCCTTTATGGGGTTCCGAACCAAGTATTTGCATCACACAATCTGTTGGAAATAGGCCACAAACATAAGCGCCTGCAGTTTTACCACATGCAACGCGACGCAGCGCGTGAGAGTAAATCTCGACTTTTAGGTACATCTACTTGCCATATATACGCGGCTAGCAACGTTCCATGTTAATCTTGTTTTAAAGTTTTATAATATATTCTTTTTGTTTTTCCCTCAAAACTCGTATTATTTCATCAGGTTATGGGCCGCCCCATGCCTACATAAAATAACAATTGAAAGTCAAAGTGTTTTTAAAGTGAAATAGTTTAAGTAAAATTTCAAGTCATTCTAACCTAAAACGGGCACCAAGTAGGATTCTTTTTCAGTTTAATATCAAGTGTAATACATTATAATGACGTCTAATAATGGATTATTGAGCATTGAAAAATTGTCTGGAAGAGAAAATTACGCCACTTGGAGTTTTGCAGTAAAAGCCTATTTGCAGTTGGAAGATTTATGGGAATGCATCGAACCAGAATCCGGCAAGTCAGTCGACGCTAAAAAGGATATTAAAGCTAAGTCAAAACTTATTTTACTTATTGACCCCATAATATATGTGCATGTTAGAGAGGCACAAACATCCAAAGAGGTGTGGGAAAACTTAATGCGAGCGTTTGAGGACTCGGGCTTGACTCGGAAAGTGGGCTTGCTAAAAGATTTAATAAATACTACGCTAGAAACAAGTGCAAGTATAGAAGATTACGTAAATAAAATAATGTCATCTGCACATCGTTTAAGAAATATTGGATTTAAAGTAGACGATGAATGGCTGGGAACGTTAATGCTAGCGGGATTGCCAGACGTATATAAACCCATGATTATGGCTATTGAGAGTTCCGGAGTAAAAATCTGTGCCGATTCCATTAAAACAAAATTGTTACAGGAAGTAAAAACTGTGGAAACAACTGCATTTTACTCAAACTCCAGAAGGCAAGACAATAAAAAGTCTGATAAAGGGCAAGGGCAAAGTAAATCAAAAGGACCAAGATGTTTTTTTTGCAACAAATATGGACATTTAAGCAAAAACTGTTGGCATAAGAAAAATAAATTAGATAATAAAGATAATGGTTTTATTGCAGCTTTTTCAGCCACCAGTGCCACCACACATAATGACTCGCTGAACTGGTACGTAGATTCGGGCGCGTCGAGGCACATGACGTTACACAGAGAATGGCTTGAGGACGAAAGGGCACCACCTGTAACAAGCATCAGAATTGCTGACAATAACATACTCAAAGTAAAGAGTTGCGGAGATGTAGGTAACAATCAAAGTACCTGACACACAAGGAAACATGAGTAAAATACAGGTAAGAAATGTCCTCTATGTACCTGATATAGGCACTAATCTTATATCTGTCAGTAAGACGATTAAAAGTGGCTGTAAAATTGAATTTGATGAAATTGGCTGCCAAATAATCAATAAACAAACTGGTTTAAAAGTAGCAGATGCCATTGAGATTAATGATATGTATAAGTTAAATACAATAAAAGAAAAACTTCATGCCATGCCTGCCGCGGTTGCTGATGATGACAATTTTGTTTGGCATCAAAGAATGGGTCACTTAAACTTCAAAGATATGGAAAAAGTTCCAAATTGTACTACCGGTGTAAAATTGTCTCCGTGTAAAGAAAATATAACATGTATAAGTTGTATTGAAGGAAAGCAGACTAGACAGCCATTTCCAGGTGAAGGCTCCCGAGCAACTGAGTTGCTAGAAGTCATCCACTCCGATGTATGTGGACCGATGCAAACTGCATCACTTGGAGGTGCCAGGTATTTTGTCACTTTCATAGACGATTTTTCACGTAAAGTATATGTATTTACCATGAAGAGTAAAGCTGAAGTTTTTGATAAATTTGTTGAATATAAAGCAAGAGTTGAAAATGAACTTAATAAGAAAATTAAAACTCTAAGGACAGATAATGGCAAAGAATACGTAAATAATTTTTTTGACAATTATCTCAAGAAATTTGGCATATTGCACCAAACAACAAATCCATATACGCCGGAACAAAATGGATTATGCGAAAGGATGAATAGAACTCTTGTTGAAAGATCTAAATGTATGGTACTAAATGCTCAATTACAGAACAACTTCTGGGGCGAAGCAGTGGTCACGGCAGCGCACATTATAAATCGTTCGCCGACGAGAGCCCTTTCCTACGTCACTCCAGAAGAGGTTTGGACAGGCAAGAAACCAGATTTAAGCTACATGAAGATCTTTGGGTGCAAAGCGATGGTTCACATACCTAAAGAACGCCGCCAAAAGCTGGATCCAAAATCACGTGAGTTGATTTTTGTCGGTTATAGTGACTCCGTAAAGGGCTACCGTTTCATAGACCCTAAAAATAAGCAAACTATAACAAGTAGAGATGTAGTATTTCTCGAGGCCACAGTAAAAAGAAATATAATTAATAATGAGTCTGCTCCTGAAAAAGAAAAAGTAATTAGTAATGAAAGTAAAGATAGTACACATGAAGGAAATGTACACGATGATACATCTGCACCTGAAAAAGAAAAAAAAATTAGTGATCAAAGAAATGATGTTACACAGGAAATTAGTAAAAAAAAATTGTCTCACAAAAAGGAAGAATTAAACTTACCAAAGCCTAAAACAGTTTACTTACCTTTACCTGAAGAGAGAGAAGAGGATGATGATAATAATAGCGTTGGAACTGATGAACTGAATAGTACATTTATAAATATTGATTCGTCATCGTCACCTACATCAGTTTATTCAGATCCTAATGATGAGTCTTATATTCCTGAAGAGAGTATTGAAATTCCACAATTAGATAGGAATCTTCGACCGCGACGTCGAGAAGAAATATATGAAGCTGATCCTCCTCAAGATGATGCATCCTTTATGTGCATGAACAGTGAATCTGCAATGAGTATTTTAGATAAGGATCCGCAAAGTCTTTCTGAAGCGCTACAGAGTAATAAGGCAGAACAATGGATACATGCTATGAAAGAAGAGCATAAATCACTGCTTGATAATAATACTTGGACATTAGTTGATTTGCCTAAAAATAAAAAAGTAATCCCCTGCAAGTGGGTTTATAAAACCAAAACAGATGAGAAGGGAAATGTATCAAGATTGAAGGCACGATTGGTTGTAAAGGGCTATCAACAGAAAAAGGGCATAGATTATCACGAGATTTATGCACCTGTGGTACGTTACACTTCTATAAGATACGTAATTGGTTTGGCTGTAAAGTATAATTTAAAAATTCATCAAATGGATGCAGTTACTGCATTTTTGCAAGGAGATATTGAAGAAAACATTTACATGTCTCAGCCACCATACTTTAAAGAAGGCGACAAAGTCTGCTTACTCAAAAAATCCATTTATGGTCTTAAACAGGCCAGCAGACAATGGAACAAAAAGCTCAATGCAGCTTTATTAGAAATAGGAATGTCACGATCCAGAGTAGATCCTTGCATATATCATCGTATAGTCAATGAAAAAGATATATTGATTCTGACAGTTTATGTGGATGATTTACTATGTTTTTATAGCAACGAAAAATCTGTCAAGATGATAAAGAAGAAACTGAGTACAAAGTTTCA
This sequence comes from Cydia pomonella, assembly GCF_033807575.1. Taxonomy (NCBI): domain Eukaryota; kingdom Metazoa; phylum Arthropoda; class Insecta; order Lepidoptera; family Tortricidae; genus Cydia; species Cydia pomonella. The sequence goes on along the minus strand of NC_084712.1, from coordinate 23,527,495 downwards.
TATGAAGGATTTGGGTGAAGCTAAATGTTGTATTGGTTTTAGAATTACTCAAGAAAAATCATTGAATGAAATGTCTCTGGATCAAACTATGTATATAGAGAAGGTACTTACTCGTTTCAATATGAGTGACTGCAAACCAGTGCATACGCCGTGTGAAGCTAATCTGCAACTGAAAAAGGCTGAAAATGATGACGATGTCTTAAAAGATATCCCATACCAAGAGCTGATAGGGTGTCTCTTATACTTGTCGCAAGGTACCAGACCTGATATAGCCTACATTGTAAATCAATTAAGCCGATTTAACAATAAACCTACAGCACAGCACTGGATGGCAGCAAAAAGAGTTTTAAGATATCTGCGAGGTACACAAAATTTAAAACTTACCTTCAAGAAAAATAATGCCAATATAGTAGGCTACTGCGACGCAGATTGGGCGTCAGATACTGAAGACAGAAGATCCTGTTCTGGATATGTCTTCACTTTTCAGGGTGCCGCCATTAGTTGGTGCTCTAAAAGGCAACCTACAATAGCTCTCTCGAGCACTGAGGCGGAGTATATGTCACTAGCTACAGCAACACAAGAAGCCATCTGGCTCAAACAATTGGAAGAAGATTTTTGGCCCACCATGTCAGGTATACCAATTGTCATGTTTTGCGATAATCAGAGTGCTATTAGCATTTCAGGTGATGACATCTACCACGCCAGAAGCAAGCACATCGATATACGCTACCATTTTGTGAGGGAGCGTATTACCAACAAACAAATCTCCGTTCGCTACAAAAGCACTCAAGATATGTTGGCCGATGTACTGACCAAAGGGTTGCACCGGCCGAAGCATCAGACATTCTCAATGGCAATGGGTTTGTGCCCAGAGGAGGGTGTTGGAAATAGGCCACAAACATAAGCGCCTGCAGTTTTACCACATGCAACGCGACGCAGCGCGTGAGAGTAAATCTCGACTTTTAGGTACATCTACTTGCCATATATACGCGGCTAGCAACGTTCCATGTTAATCTTGTTTTAAAGTTTTATAATATATTCTTTTTGTTTTTCCCTCAAAACTCGTATTATTTCATCACAATCAATACCAAAATAATTATTAGTTTACATTAATTAGCTTAAGATGTATGGAAATCACGTAAATACATGTAAAGTGAAGGGATATATTTGAAGTGGTACATAAGTAAGTAAACTACTCTTACCACAGCCCTACCGAGGGCCTACTGCGAATATGGAAAAAACGAAATTACCCTTTCTGCCTCTCCATCGCTCGAATATGCAATACGTAACAATATTTCAACTTTCGATGTTCGCCGTATGGCCCATGTAATTATTTGACTCTCTAATTTAAAGACCGATATTTTATAACATTCATGTATTATTTTTATTTGAATAATATGTTGTTTTGTTTTGTGCATATTCTGTACATTCTTTTATTGTATCTGAAACACCTACTCACATGACATACATTTAAAAATCGTCGAAAAGATCGCATTTTAGCGATAAGACACACTGTTGTTTACCTTTTCTAATGTGCTGTATTCTTTGTATTGTTTCTGTATTTATGTATGCAATAAAGAGTATTTGTATTGTATTCATACCCTTGCAATGTTAGCGATTGGAATGAGTCTGTATCCAGTGTAGTAGGGGCAATATATGCATTCAAAGTATATTACCTCCAAATAAACTCTCTAAGGTATAATATGATTACTTGTTAAACGTGTGTCACAATATATCATCCTTCGTGCATTCCGACAATGTTCACGATGAAGCGCCGAGCACACAGGCTGGCCCTGCCCTGCCCGACTGATCATATTTACATTTCTTAACAAGAACTATCGACTCATGATAAAAGTACTGTGCAGAGTTCGTGGACTGTGTCTAGATTCAATAAAGTACTCATTACAAACAACTTACTTGTGTAGTCGCCGACAATGATCTGTCCGACTGATCACAATTACATTTCTTAACAAGAACTATCAACTCATGATCAAAGTAATGTGCAGAGTTGGTGGACTGTGTCGAGATTCATAAAGTACTCGTTACACATTACTTGCTTATGGAACCTCGGGCACGTGCCCGACTGACCACATTTACATTCCTTAACAAGAACTATTGACTCATGATCAAAGTACTGCGCGGATTTCGTGGATTGTGTCGAGCTAGATTCAATAATGTACACACAACTTACTTGTGTAGTCGCCGGCACGTGCCCGACTGATCACATTTACATTTGACCACAAAACCTTTACAATATAACTGTTACATTTAACATGTAAATTGTTGTTGCGGTAGTGAGAACATCACAGAATATGTTATACCTAGTACTAAATAACAAAATATCATAAATAGGTGGTATTCTAAAAGTTTGTACAAAAATTTTTCTACATTTTACAAGCTTTTATTTAACTTGCAATGTTACATATAATGCTTACAGTTACGTGCAATAATATGTTAATCTTCGAAGGCTGCATAAATATGTGACATGCACTTATGGCTCTACAAATAAGACCGTGCCAGATATTTCTGCGGCCTTCGTTGTGTAACATATTATTGCAGTTGACTGTATGGGTCAAATCCATAGATATAAGAAGTAAGGAGATTTATAACGAAGCATAATTTCAACGAGTCTCGCTGTCTCCAACTACCCCCCACCACATCATTAAAGGCGTGGCCAGACAACCAACTCACGCGCTGTGATTGGCCAAACCGCGCGGTGTAGGAGCCTAGAGCGGCGGCACTAGAGTGAGGACAATTCGATAGAGCTATCGATATTTTACATGTTCTGAACATGACCTTAGAGTTTTGACATTTTTGTTTTAAGTAATAATTGCCATAGACTTAATTTATATTCCTTTAAATTTTTGACCTTATTTACGAGCTAAGAATTTTAAGGTACGCGTAAGGTATATTAGTTGATCCATAAGTTGTCTCACAAAGGTTTTTACTGATAAAATTTAATACAAAGCTTTTAATTACAAAAAAAAAACATGTACCATGATGCGAAACCTTGTTTATGCTTAACTAATCAAATTGGTTTAAATTTCAGTCATTATTTGATGTAATGTTTGTTTAAATTGTTTACTTTGGGATTGTCGTTAGACGCGAGCGCTTCATTAAAAAAATAGTTTCAGTTTATTATAGCATATTTCGTCACCAATTGAAAGCAATTCCAGCATGTTACATAGAGTTATGAAGAACTGCGAAAGCAAGTTATAGTAAATTAAATTGTAAGTATAATGCACCATTAAATAAGTTTTTAAATCATATGTACGAATAATAAGGAAAGAGTAATCATAATTATCAGTAAAAATCTTTCTGATAGAACTTTTGGATCGACTAAGTATACAATATACTATTATTTCACGACCGGTCTGGCCTAGTGGGTAGTGACCCTGCCTATGAAGCTGATGGTCCCGGGTTCAAATCCTGGTAAGGGCATATATTCGTGTGATGAGCATGGAAATTTGTTCCTGAGTCATGGGTTTTTTTTCTATGTATTTAAGTATTTATAAATATTTATATATTATATATATCGTTGTCTAAGTACCCTCAACACAAGCCTTATTGAGCTTACTGTGGGACTTAGTCAATTTGTGTAATAATGTCCTATAATATTTATTATTATTATTATTTATTATTTCAAACATATTTATATTCTATCGTTATATAAATGAGGCGAAGTGTAACTAGAAACATTTTTCTTGAAAATGATCCGAATGAACGTATTTGATTATACCTAGTGTAGTTATTCGAATCGTTGCTAAGAACCTGAATAAAATATACTTATAGGTATAAACTATAATGTTATAAATAAATTGTACTTAATTAAATCAGTTTATTTTTTGGCTTACCTATTCGATTTTTAATCCAAACTAATAAGTATTAAATTAAACATTAGGTGCATATAAAATAATTGTAAAATGTTACTTGAAAAATAATTACTTTCATACACACTATATCCAAACATTTTTATCGATAACCCTCAAAGATCAATTATATGTACGAGCACCACTCTACTTCGCGGCGTCAATGAAGGGAGCGGTTGGCGGTCGTACCAAGAAACAATACTGTCCCTGTGAATATCGTTAGCGGTTTAATGCATTGCGCCGTTGCTAAGGACACTACAAATAGTTTTCTATGCCAAAGCGTCAATGTAGGATGCATAGACAAATTGCCACGCGTTTGTATGACAACATGGTCTGACTCAGAAAAATCATATGTCACTGGATTTATTTGTTAAAACGTGTGGTTTTATTGACTAATACGTGAAAAAAAATGTACTCACATGTGGTATGTAACTCCATGATCCTTATAGTTTTTGGATGCACTCCTATTTCGACACAAAATAACGCTATAATTCGGCATTTCAATAAAATTGACGCGCACATTGTTCAATAACAGCTAATTTGCTACTGTCTTACGGCGGGCCGGTATGGCCACGATGTGGCCATGTCGCGGCGACACGCGCCACGCCTCCGTCAGCCATCTAGTACTTTCTATGATCTGAGGTCAAATCATATAATTATGACGAGAGACCCCGAGACAGGCCGAGAACGGGTGTGTACATACTGCTCCCTCGTCTGGTCTCACCGTTCTCCGATTGGGTCGGAGCGGTGCCGACACTCTCGGCGAGAGGTTCTCGACGAGTGTGTACACACGGCGTTGAGGTGTGTCTTTCGTCTTCCGACTCTAGTATTCGTAACTTTACCGTTTACTTGGCATTTATAATAGGTACCTTTGTGTTGTGCAACCACTCGATTTAAAGTGCCATGTTCGCAAATAGATATAGTTAGCGAACTGGAGATGTTTCGAGAGATTTTAAACAACACTAACAACAGCAACAGCTAGAAAGGATTGTGGAACAAAATAAAATTTCGTAAGTTTCTCTTTTGTCACGCTGCGGAGGCAACTACTCGACTTGGCACAAGTGATCATAGGCGATTATTGTAGCTACTAGGTAGTGATAGTCTTTTTGTAATGATTACATGATTACTTGAAATTGATTTTGTGATAGAACTACCGATTACTAACTACAATTACAAATGAGGAATCAGTAATCATCTGTTCCAATATTACAATTACTCGTACTAGTAATTGGGAATAATGTCGATAGCTGATTACAGGATTGGATTACTTGTTTACTTTCAGATTACTACCGACATAATAATTTTATGTTATATTGTTTTACAGCTATTTTACAGCTACGACGTAAAAGTCTATTTCGTTAATGTTGCGTTACTCACTCTTGATATACCATATTTGTACCCGGTGTTTAGATTTCACTGAGTTTCCTAGTAGTAAACTGAAAACCGTATAGAAGGTAAATGTGACATTCTACTCCAGTTACAGTCTGCAACCTAAATATGTCAGTGAATAAAAACAAAAACCGGCCAAGTGCGAGCCGTACTCGCGCACGTAGAGTTTCGTACCATTATGTAAAAAACGGGGATAAAATCACGTCTATTGTATGGAAGGGTCACTTAAATATTTATTATATTCTGGTTTTAGTATTTTTTGTTATAGCGGCAACAGAAATACATCATCTGTGAAAGTTTCAACTGTCTAACTATGATGGTTCATGAGATACAGCCTGGTGACAGACGGACAGACGGACAGTGGAGTCTTAGTAATAGGGTCCCGTTTTTACCTTTTAGGTGCGACACTCTAAAAAAGACTACTCATCTCTTTATTTTGACTGCCAGTAAATTATGATATAAACTAAGCCTCGTAGCAGAGTTGTAGAGTCTGTGCAGAAAGAGAAGAGTCATAGAATGTACTGGCTGCTTTACATTTCACGACTCTCCTCTTCCGCAAAGACTCTAGCTACAGATCACTCATGTCATGTCGCGCGCGGCCTGCCTCGGGCGGTTGGACTTTTTCCGAACTTCCCTTTTATCCCAGGGGGCGCGGCCTGTGTCCTTTACATTCGTACTACGGTAGGTCGAGATAAGGAATGGAATCTCCATGTACCAAAAAGTGTCATCAAAAAACCTTAAATAGGTGGCGCTACAATACCTAGAATACTTGAAAAAAAAATCAAATCATAGACATCGCACTTCACTCCGTCAATAACGCCCAGGTTTTTAGCTACTCTAGCGCTACTCTGGAGAGATTTGGAACTATTATTTATAGCTGAACACTGGACACTTTTGCATAAGTTCTACCTTTGGAGATTGCGTTCCTTAACTCTACCTTCCATAATTCGTACCTTTTCATTGGAATTGACAGATGCCGCGTAAGACGTTTGAACATAGAATTTTAATTTACGAGTAGCCTATCGAAACTTTTAGTGATCACTGATCATTCATAACTTTTTTTTAATAGCGGAAAATTGTGTGTGTAAAAAACTGTCTACAAACATTCAAAAGCTACTCCATATACAAATGCACTATCTTAGGGACCAACATTCGACGCGTGAGGTATAGACAAATAAACTAGGTATGTACCAATTAGTAAGCAAAGAGTGGATTTATCGTTAAAAAAAACCGGCCAAGAGCATGTCGGGCCACGCTCAGTGTAGGGTTCCGTAATAGTTACTCTTCCGTCACAATAAGCTAAACTGGAGCTTAAAGTACAGTAAATTGTTAACCAAGGAATGAAACGGTACCTTTCACGCGAGTTAAACAAATAGGCAAATTTGCATAATCAGTACCTAATTAAAGTGTCTTTTTACTATGGGAGAAACTTTTTGCGATAACTCAAAAACAGCTAAACTGATCATGTACGCTATAGTTTTTATTTAATGTCTTTCTTAAGCTCTACTTCCACGATTATTTTCATATTTTTTGGACCTATGGTTCAAAAGTTAGAGGGGGGGGACACATTTTTTTTCTCTTTCGGAGCGATTATCTCCGAATATATTCACTTTATCAAAAAATGTTTGTTGAAGACCCCTATTAGTTTTGAAAGACCTTTCCAACGACACCCCACATTGTAGAGTTGAAGCAAAAAAAAAAATCACCCCCACTTTACGTGTAGGGGAGGTACCCTCAAAAAAAAATAAACTTTTATATTTTATTGTACGACTTTGTCGGCTTTATTGATTTATATATCCATGCCGAATTTCAGCTTTCTAGCACTAACGACTACGGAGCAAAGCCTCGGACAGACAGACAGACAGACGGACATGGCGAAACTATAAGGGTTCCTAGTTGACTACGGAACCCTAAAAACGGTCTCTTTTACATAACCGTTAAACAAAACCCAAAGGAATCAAGAAATATAAGCATATGCTTACATTTTTTTCCCCGATAAGACAAAGTCACAACCCCACCACTCCACCCTCTGCGATATCTTAAACGATAATAAGCCAGCCTTATCCGCAAAATGTGCAAATAACTAGTTAATTGTAAATAACAAATATGGCAGCCGGGTGGCATTACCCCGAGCGAGCGGGGCGCCAGGCGCCGGGCCCTTATTGCCCATCATGTTATCATGTGATAGCGATATGGCGACGCCCGCAGCGACGAGGTGGCTTCTATATATATAAAAACTATATTTACAAACACTAATTTTCGACCGCGACTCTCCCCGTGCTGAACTCAGGCTTTCCAAAAATCCTGTACCGAATAAGTTTTTGGCAAAAATTAGATTTTTGGTACAAGCTTTAATTGCTGACTGTACTTTATTTTCCACAGGCAACTTTTTTCTCATCGAGACAATTCTAAAAACCCCAAACTCAATTAGGTTGCGTTGTTTCATCACAGAGTTCCCGTGTCTACCTCCTGTCTCCATCATCAGATCAGCTTGATGGTACCATAATATTGCATTGTCACCCGACTTACATATATATGCAAATTTTCAGCTTCATCGGAAACCAGGAAGTGGGTCAAATTTAACTTGCAAGATTTGTCCCATACATACCTACTACTCGTAACAGGGCAAGTTATAGGTAAATAACTTGTAAAATGAAAGTAGAGAGGCGTAATAGAGAGTAGAGTAGATCCGTGTCATTAACGAAGACGCGTGCCTTGACTCGTAATGTCATGTTATTAAAGGTTAGATTTGACAAATCTGCGCGTCATCGTGGAGGACACCAATTATGCTTCCTCCAGGCGGATGTTGTGCCTTGAGATCGAAGTCCAATGAGAATTGGTATAGGAGTTGTATATAGCAATTGACATTCGAAACTCCGTAAGCGCGATGCAGGAAATGTATCCCACTTCATAGAAGGTTGCACTCTTTGTATGGAAGTAGCTCTACTAACGCCATCTGTTACAATCTTATAATAGTTGTGGCATTGATAGAGACAGAGGATACGCTACAGTCCTTTATGAGTGTAGATCTACAATATATAAAAAAAAAATATGTTTCTTTGAAGGTCATACGCTCAAAGGTTTAAGCTGTTCATTGTCCATCACGATAGTTTGGGCGTATAGGCGTACATACTCTACCATCTTTAGGCCCAATTCAAGTACTCTACAAGTACGTGCACCAGCTGTACACCACTCTCTATATATATTATATTGGTAGAAGCGGGATGTAGGTAGATATTTATTACAGATTAAGACCTTAAAGTTCTAATTGGCCCAAGCTATTAGCTTAATTTAGCTGTACCTATATAAACTCTGGTCACAAGCAAAAGTTAACATCGCCGGTTATAGACGCTGCTTGACTGGGGC